>NC_092338.1:205677500-205855000 GCF_046630445.1 Rutidosis leptorrhynchoides | reverse complement strand
CAAGCAATACAGAACTTGAAATTAAATCACACTTCACTAGAATCACTTTTTTTATTCTCACACTTTGTACAAAAGTGATTTTAATACGGTGGTATAAACAATGATAGTAACGATGTGGTTTACAGTCCCACATGACTTATAAAAATTTAGATCCTTTAAGGAAATTGGATCTTTATGAAAACATTTGATCTTTTGAATATTCAAGCTAGATTTTACCCTAGACAAGTTTTCCAGAATAACCCTTCACTGTTGTGTTTGCAAAAATATTTTTGTGGGTTTTGTGGGTTTCAGATTTGAAAATTTTAGCTCAAAACTTACGGTTTTGTGTCACCCACTTGCTAACCTTGTATTAGGAAAGCAACACGTCCAGTATACTTGCTCCGTATATTACCTTTCGGTAAACTACCATCCGGTTGTAAAGAAAAGCGATGAACAAGCAACTGTTAAGGCAATGTCTAATGACATTCAGATGATCATGGTCAAAAACGTGTCAGATGCAATTACTATCCTTTGTAGGAGCAATAGTAAAGATTACCCTATAATTTTTCGGTCTGGCACAAGGTCCTGTCTTCGACCATGCTATGCAACCACCGTTCTTATAGTTGACACCCGATTTGGTTCAGGTGACCTAATGAATTCCGATGAAATCTTAAGATTTTACGTTCAATGGTAATGAACGCAATGAAAATAGGTTTTCAGAAAACAAATCGGTTTTAATTTTGATCAAAATATTTTCTCGTTCAATCTTGAGTTTAGATATCGCTGAATTCCATGAGTTCGTAATTCTCAATCTTTAAGGTCAATCTCAAGGATTGAGTAATATCAGACTTAAGTGCTGATTTTTAATCTTTAAGGAGATTATCCTTTTCTGGGGGTCTGATTCATTAGTCTTATCAAGCTAATTTACACGGCGCCCTCCTCATTTTATGAGACAGATCCTCTCATGGATAGGATAAGTCTAACCACATAGCTACCCTGTTTGATGCTGAGGTCCGTGGATTTCCTGCTGATTTTAGAGATGACTTTTCTAGATTTTTCGTCAACCTACAGCTGGTCTGGACGACAACTTCCTGACCTAAATCAAGAAGCGCGTGTCTTTTTCAGAAGACTTTACTTCCTTTTAATGATGAAATTGATTCATCGTATAGATCCATCTTTCTTTCAAATATATTACAGTAAATCGGGTAAAACTGATTAGTTTAGTCCAAAGCAAAAGTACCTGCAATAATCTTGTACAAAATATGTGATATATGTTTTAAAGAACTTGGTAAATTCTTCCCACACTTAGCTTTTATTTATTCTTTTCTTTGCCTTTTTATTCTCTTCTATTCCATTTTAAATTAATTCAAGCGTTTTGGGTTGTTTCTCCATTTATATTCTCTCCGAGGTAACAATAATTTCGGCATTAACACCTAGTTTTATCATTCATAAATATGTATAAACATGATTTTGAATTCATTTAGTTGAAATTTTTTCAAATTTTCACAAAATTTGGCAATTAAACTAAGTGTAAACCCGAGAGAATTTATAACCCTTCCCCACACTTGAGATCATGCAATGCCCTCATTTGCATGAAATCAGACTATAATTATAAATTCATGAGGGTGATTAGTGTAGAAAAGTGATTAAAAATACATAGTTTGTAATTAATAAGCTCGTCAAATGATAGATGGTTCGCCTCATCGTTCATTCCTTTTGTTGTAATTTCACATATGTTTTGCGTCGTATCGTCAAAATTAGTAGCTTTTGCTGAACTTAATGTCAGTCTTTGAAAGTGTGCTGTTTTAACCTGTTTTACATAAGATAAACTATATATATATATATATATATATATATATATATATATATATATATATATATATATATATATATATATATATATAAAACCTTTAACAATTCAAATGAATAATTTTTTAAAATTTTGTTTCCTTTTACTTTAGGTAGTTTCGGTATGTTTACCTAGTCCGTCCCTCGACAAAATTTAAAATTTGTCGTTAAAGCGATTGTTTTAAAAGAAAAGATTTTTGGGTTTTTTAATTTTTTTGGTATACTTTAGATCAATAAAATTAAAAATAATGAAAACAAAATTTTTCGCCCCGCCCTCGGGTAAAGCAATTTCGATTCTATGATCTAGTCTTTAACTTACGACGAATTTTAGAAATCATTTTTTTAAACTTAATGAAATAAAGTAAATTTTATTTTTAAATTCACACAAAATTTAAAAAGCGTATTAATTTCATACAAACCTACAAAACAAAATAAAATTTAGAATGGAGGGAAGAAAACTAGTTCTTTAGTGTCTGCTTGTGGAAAAGACCAATCGGATTCCATTCTCGGAACTACACGAGAACAGAACAAATAACTCTAGACAGCATTATTTCTTAGAACATTTGAATCTCCCCACACATAGGTAGCTGTGGTTTTGAAATTGTGATTAACTTCATCGTCAATTTCTCTTGGACCATAATCAACTTGCATATCTGTGACTTTTACTTTAAGCCATTGGTCAGATTCCTGTGTAATATCCACAAATTCAACTAGTTTCGCCTTTTCTTTAGGCGATAGATTGGATACTAACCGGTTACATAACTTAAAGTTCCCCTTGGTTCTAGCATCACGAACCCGTTTAATAAGTTTCTTCATTGAACTGTTAATAACGGAGTCATTTAATTTCGTATCAACAACTGGGTTGTTTGTTATCAAGTCATCATTAGGTGTAACTTCATTTTCCCCACACTTAGGCATTTTATTATTGTTAAGCACTACCGTTAGAGTTGGTAAAACAACATGGTTCTTACCAATCATTTTTGTTGATTCAACGGTTTTGATTAGTGGAAATTTAGCCTTTCGATTCACAAAGGTGACCGATTTGTCACCATCACTAATTGTCATTCTACCCTCTCGTACATCAAATAACACTCCGGTGGATACTAAGAATGGTCGACCTAAAATTAGAGGAACGTTTGAGTCCTCTTATATGTCAATGACAATAAATTTGACTAAAAAGGTTAAATTATCCACTTGAACGGGTAGGTTGTCAGCAATTCCAACTGGGTGCCTAATTGTTTGATCAAAGAGCCGAACACTCATCTATGTTGGACTTAACTCACCTACTCCTAATCTCTTATATAATGAAAGAAGCATAACACTCACACTCGCACCTAAATTTTCTAGTGCATCATATATGACACAATCACTAAGTAGACAAGGAACAATAAATTCACCCGGATCACCCACCCTGGGTGGAGGTTTTGGTGGAACTGTCTTCATCGGGTTTACTTCTATGGTTTTTGTTTCTTGCACTTTCTTATTCTTCTTCTTCTTTCCAGAAGTATCACAAACTTTATTACCTATTACTTGGTCATACTCAACTCCTTTTCTTGGAAACGGGATGGGTGGTCTGTATGGTGCCACCACTGGCTTTACATACTCAGGTAGTGGTGGTGGCGTAACTTCTTCATTGTTACTCACATCGAAAACCTTCCCATCTTCTGATGCTGGTTTTTCAGAATTCGTTGATACCATATTAACATTCTCATTCCGAGGATTTACTTCAGTATCACTCGGTAGCTTTCCTTGTTCCCTTTTACTCATCAAGCTAGCAAGAGTACCTACATGTTTTTCTAGATTCAAAATGGAAGCTTGTTGAGTTCTTAATAACTGATCAAACCTCTCATTTGTTTGGGTTTGAGATGTAATAAATTGTGTTTGAGATTCCATTAGCTTTGCCATCATTTCTTCCAGATTTGGCTTTTTCTCTTCATTTGTTGTGGTGGTTTATATAAGCCAGGTCTTTGTTGATTGAAAGTGTTGTTTTGAGTTTATTGGTTATTCGGACCTTGTTGGTTGTATGAGTTATTGTTGGGTCCATTTGGATTGTAAAGAATGTTTTGATTTCGATTGAAGTTTGGCCTTGGCGGTTGATAATTATTTTGATAATTATTTCCCGGCCTTTGGTTCAAGTAGGAAACATTCTCACGTTGTTCCATCATTTGTTCAATGTGACAATCTTTTGTTAAGTGTGGTCCACCGCATTGCTCACAACTGATTCGTATTGCGTGAATATCTTTAGTCATCTTTTCCATTCGTCTCTCGAAAGCATCTATTTTTGCGGAAACGGAATCAAAGTCATGGCTAGAATCGGCTCTAACCGCTTTAGATGAACGAAAAATATCTTTTTCCTGGTGCCACTCATGTGAGTGGGAGGCTGTGTTATCAATAATTTTGTGAGCTTCGGTTGCAGTTTTCTTCATAATGGAACCAGCTGCTGTGTCAATGTGTTTTCGTGTAGCAACGTCGACACCTTGGTAGAATATTTGTACTATTTGATAAGTGTCTAAACCGTGTTGAGTACATCCTCTCAACAACTTTCCGAATCTTGTCCACGCCTCATATAGAGTTTCATAACGTAACAATTTCTCCTTGAAGTCTCACGGCTTTAGATGCCGGAAAGAATCTTTTAAGAAATTTCTCAACTAAAACATCCCATGTATCAATCGCCCCTTCAGGTAACGATTCTAACCAATCTTTGGCTTCTCCCTTTAATGTCCAGGGAAATAACATGAGATAGATCTGTTCATCCTCAACTTCTCTGATTTTGAATAGAGTACAAATCCTATTAAAGGTTCGAAGATGTTCATTTGGATCTTCTTTTGGCTTACCACTAAATTGGCATTGATTAGTTACCATATGTAGGATTTGCCCTTTGATTTCATAATCTGGCGCATTAACATCTGGCTTAATAATGGCGTGACCTTGGTCAGTGTGTGTGGCTCTCATTCGGTCTTCCATACTTAGAGGTTCCTGATTTTCCATGATTGAATTTATTGAATCTGAATCACTAGAGGATTCTGATTTAATGGTTTCTTCCTCTACAATCTCTGCTTGAATGATTTCTGGTTCAGGAGGAATAATTAGTGGTTCAGGATCTCTGAATTGTCCTTGAATATCCTCCGGGTTCTCAATTATGAGGCCGGGTTCAAAAAATGGATTATCGGAAATTTGAATTGGGGTACTTGGTCGACTAGATGACGATTCTAAAGAAAAATCAACGGAAACAATATTGGCTAGATGTCTTGATCGAGTTACAGGTGGTGAATGTATGAAAGGTGGTGAACATTTTGCTCGGTGCATTCACTGAATATCCTATTATTTATAAAGATAAAAATTATTAAAGTTATCAAATTAATAGACTTTTCTGATTTTGCCCACGTTTCGAATAGCCAATAGATGCAGCAGGTAGCCAGGACCCTTTAAATCGGAAGCACACAACTCACCACTAACAAATCCAACTATTACTACGAAAAAGAAAATTTTGGATGTCTATCAATTTAATCGCTTAAAATAATTTTTTTTCGAAATTTTGAAAATAAAAATCTATGTCCTAAACACCAGAGCGTAGAAATGAGAAAGAAAAAGAGCGTCGAAAAATAAGAGGTGAAAAACAAACGTCGAAAAAAAAACCGTCGAAAAATAATAATAAGAAAGTAGAGCGTCGAAACTTAAAAATCTAAAAACTAAATATTAAAACTTGCGTCTAAAGGATTAAAGCTTAAAGGAATTGTAAACGGAAAACGGCAATTACTTAAAAAGGCACTAAAATTTATAAACTGCGTCGTAAAATTCTAAAGCACCTAAATCTTAATCTAAAGAAAAGAACTTAATAGATTTTACGGCAAAGCCTAAAATTCTAGAAATACTACGGTAAAATACTAAGCTTAAAACTATATATTACGAACGATAATTATAAAGACTACGCACTAAATAATAAAAAGATACAAATTATAAAAGGATATAATCTAAAAATGATAAAAATAAAATTTTATAAAAATTTTATTTTTATATTATTATTTTTTTTATAAAAGTATTAATCTATATAAATACTAATAATAATAAAACTTAATAAAACAAATTAAAACTAAAAATAAAACTAAATATTAATTTAATAAAACCTAATTAAATTAATTAATATTAAACTAAACCCTAATTTTGCATTAAATGCGTTTAAGGTTTCCTGTCAGACAGGCCTACGCGATCGCGTGGTATTTTGTCTGTTTGGCTCCGCGATCGCGGAGTATGCAGGTTCAGTTGTTGTTGTAGGCTCAAAATCGTTTGGGTTTTATTTTATTTTTTTATTTTTTTTTACAATGTAAAAGATAGATAATTTAATAAAAATAAATTTATATTTTAAAATCTAAATAAAAAATACTTTTTAAAGACAATCTTAAATATATATATATATATATATATATATATATATATATATATATATATATATATATTTTGATTTTTGATTTTTTAACACTTATTACTAAAACAAAATATTTTTACGAAATAAGAAATAATATATTTTTACAAAAATATAGTTTATAAAAATATAGCATTTTTCACCGAGTCCCTGGCAGCGGTGCCAAAAACTTGATGTGCAGCGGATTATACGAAATACTATTATTTTTATTACGAAATACGATACAATTTACACAAGTTTTATTTATTTATATCGATGGGATATACTTAAACCTTGCTACAACACTATAGGCAGTGTACCTAATCGTAAAGTAGTGTAGTTTTTAGTAAGTCATGTTCGTTCCACAGGGAGACAGCTTATTGCGTACACTATATTTTTAAACAATTATATTTGTATAAACATAAATATATATATATATATATATATATATATATATATATATATATATATATATATATATATATATATATATTAGTAATATAGTAGTATTATTATTATTATAAAAGTGGGGTTTTACCATTTAATGACCGGTTTGTCGATTTTAAATAAAGCGTAAAGATAAATGACGATAATATAAATGACAGAATTTAAATTGCGATAAAGTAAATTGCAGTAATTAAAATGATAGTAAATAAAGGTACAATGAAATATGAAATAAAAGTATTATGCTTATTTAAACTTCTGTAATCATGATGTTTGACGTTTTGATTTTAATTAATTGTTACCCGGGTTAATTGTCCTTTGTCCTGGTTTATTTGATACCTATCTGGTTTTTGTCCATAATAGTCCATCGGTCATATTATAAAATGCTCTTCAAATTAACCTTATTCCCAAAGTTAAATATTCCAACTAATTAGGGATTCGAACTGTAACAAGGTTTTAATACTTTGTTAATAATTACATCAGGTTATTGACTGCGTGTAATCCAAGTTTTTAATACTTTGTTAACAATTACACCAATTACCCTTGTATGTAATCCACACCTGTTTTAATAAGATATGAACATTAATTTACCCACTTGATCAATTTGAATAATCAATTATCAAACCCGAATAATTAATTAAATGATCGTAAAAGATGTCATATAAACGTCACTAAATAGGACATGCATAATCATTTAATAATTATTAGATTAAATAATTTGAAGATAGGTTCGACAGATTCTAATGAGTTGTCATTCGATTAGACAATACCCCCCATCTATTAATAGTTCATAGTCCAATGTCCACAAGTGTCGGTCTTTTGTCCAAACTCGAATTACGGTACAAAATCCAATAACCCCGTCTTAAATATTTAGACCAACATCACGATTACTATAAGCATAATAATAACTTAGTTACGAGACATTAATTTAAAAAGGAAGAACATAGCTTACAGTGGTTATTAATCTGGTAGCGTTACACGGACAGAACTCCGACTTTAAAACCCGTAAAACATTTCTTACAATAACCCAACTAAACCATAATTTATTATTAATCTTAAATTAAAATTAAAATTATAATATAAATATATTACATATAGAGATTGAGAGATTGGAAAAAGGTGTCGGTAACTCGGCAGAATTCGTGGCTATTTATAGGGGATTTCTGACACTAGCAGCTCTGCGATCGTGGTACTTTTGTGCCTCACAGCTCCGCAATCGTGGAGGTCCTGATTCCAGCTCATTTCTTGGACAAAACGTGGGCTGCTGTGAATATTATAATATAAAATATATATATATATATATATATATATATATATATATATATATATATATATATATATATATATATATATATATATATATATATATATATATAATTATTTATATATTATATTATATTCTTGTGCATAGTCAACTTGTAATTTTAGCTCCGTTGAGTTGTACTTTGATAGTTGTTTCATGTCTCGGTTCCGGATTTTCGAACGTCCTTTTGTACGCGTAGATATCTTGTACTTTACGTTTTACGACTTGTACTCTTGTCATTTTTAGATGTGATTCATCAATAAATTGAACCACTTGGATTGTATCTTGTACATTTGAGCTTTTTGGTCATTTGCGTCTTCAAATCGTCGATTCTTCTTTTGTCTTAGCACTTATTTATTTAAACGATTATTACATAAAAATAGAACAATAGTAACTAAAAGCTTTACATATTGGAAGGATATTGATACTAAATATATGTTCATTTAGAGCACTATCAATGACTTCTGGTCATTTAGCCGCGTATTGGGTGACATCGAATGTATGGAACCCTACGGACTGAGTTTCCAAACCTCGATGGATGGTGATGAGGAGTCTGTATGACACTACGACCGGTGCCCTTTTATACCTGCTAGTGTAATATTCAACTTCGATGAGGGTGTAGCAATGTTGTGCTTAGGGTACCGGTGATGGACCCGTGAAAGCAACAATGATGACAATGAGAGAAATCGACAATGACTACTTGACAGTGGTGAAAGTCGAGTTGCGAGGGTTGTGGTACATACTTCATGTAAAGTGATGTAGGGCAAATGAATTCTATTGTTAATTGTTATGTGAAACCCTGGAGCAGAGTTGGATTGGTGTGTTTGATAAGCTCACAAGACGGGTAAATCCTGTTGATCTTAAGTGCTCGGTGGGATAGGATGATTGGTGAGGCGGTAATGGACATAACAATCTGTTAGGTTGTGGTTGATGATAATGTGTTGATTAATGCGGGCGACTTATTTATTGTGTCAGATTTGTAGTGACCCAAACTTTTCCGAACTTTTCTATGATTATATGTTTAATGAAAACTATATTTACATGATTAAATGTTTCCAACATGTTAAGCAATCAAACTTGTTAAGACTTGGTTAATTGAAACGGAAATTTTGTAAACGTCTGATTACCCAGTTTGACCAATGATTCACAAACGCTATAAGTTGTATATGACATGATGATACATAAATGAATAAATATATATGTTTAACATGATATAATGATCATCAAGTATCTCATTAAAAATAGTAACAATAAGTTATATACTTGAAAAGAGACAATTGACGTATGAAACTCGAAACAATACATATAACGATTATCGTTATAACCACGTCTTACTAAATATATATGAAGCATATTAATACATTATTATATTATATATAACATGATAATATGATAATTAAATATATCATTAAGTGTATTAACAATGAACTACATAAGTAAAACAAGACTACTAACTTAAGGATTTCGAAACGAGACATATATGTAACGATTATCGTTGTAACGACATTTAAATGTATATATCATATTAAGATATATTAATATATCATAATATCATGATAATATAATAATTTAAAATCTCATTTGATATTATAAACTTTGGGTTAACAACATTTAACAAGATCGTTAACCTAAAGGTCTCAAAACAACACTTACATGTAACGACTAACGATGACTTAACGACTCAGTTAAAATGTATATACATGTAGTGTTTTAATATGTATTCATACACTTTTGAAAGACTTCAAGACACTTATCAAAATACTTCTACTTAACAAAAATGCTTACAATTACATCCTCGTTCAGTTTCATCAACAATTCTACTCGTATGCACCCGTATTCGTACTCGTACAATACACAGCTTTTAGATGTATGTACTATTGGTATATACACTCCAATGATCAGCTCTTAGCAGCCTATGTGAGTCACCTAACACATGTGGGAACCATCATTTGGCAACTAGCATGAAATATCTCATAAAATTACAAAAATATGAGTAATCATTCATGACTTATTTACATGAAAACAAAATTACATATCCTTTATATCTAATCCATACACCAACGACCAAAAACACCTACAAACACTTTTATTCTTCAATTTTCTTCATCTAATTGATCTTTCTCAAGTTCTAACTTCAAGTTCTAAGTGTTCTTCATAAATTCTACAAGTTTTAGTTACATAAAATCAAGAATACTTTCAAGTTTGCTAGCTCACTTCCAATCTTGTAAGGTGATCATCCAACCTCAAGAAATCTTTGTTTCTTACAGTAGGTTATCATTCTAATACAAGGTAATAATCATATTCAAACTTTGGTTCAATTTCTATAACTATAACAATCTTATTTCAAGTGATGATCTTACTTGAACTTGTTTTCGTGTCATGATTCTGCTTCAAGAACTTCGAGCCATCCAAGGATCCGTTGAAGCTAGATCCATTTTTCTCTTTTCCAGTAGGTTTATCCAAGGAACTTAAGGTAGTAATGATGTTCATAACATCATTCGATTCATACATAAAAAGCTATCATATTCGAAGTGGTAAACTAGTAATCACTAGAACATAGTTTAGTTAATTCTAAACTTGTTCGTAAATAAAATTAATCCTTCTAACTACACTTTTAAAATCAACTATACACATGATCTATATCTATATGATATGCTAACTTAGTAATTTAAAACTCGGAAACACGATAAACACCATAAAACCGGATTTACGCCATCGTAGTTACAACCGGGGGTTGTTTTGGTTTGGATAATTAAAAACTATGAAAAACTTTGATTTAAAAGCTATACTTCTGGGAAAATGATTTTTCTTATGAACATAAAACCATATCCAAAAATCATGTTTAAACTCAAAGTGAAAGTATGTTTTTCAAAACAGTCATCAAGATGTCGTTCTTTCGACGAAAATGACTACCTCTTTCAAAAACGACTTGTAACTTGTATTTATGACTATTAACCTATACATTTTCTGTTTAGTTTCATAAATTCAAGTTCAATACGAAATCGTGGCCACTTAAATCACTCAAAACGGATTAGAAACGAAGAAATCGCGAGCAAAACAAAATTGGTAAAAACTACTCATTTTAGCTACATGAAAATTGGTAACAAATCTATTCCAACCATAACTTAATCAACTTGTATTGTATATTATATAATCTTGAGATACCATAGACACGTATACAATGTTTTGACCTATCATGTCGATACATCTGTATATATTTCGGAACAGCCATAGACACTCTATATGTGAATGTTGGAGTTAGCTATACAGGGTTGAGGTTGATTCCAAAATATATATAGTTTGAGTTGTGATCAATACTGAGATATGTATACACTGGGTCGTGGATTGATTCAAGATAATATATATCAATTTATTTCTGTACATCTAACTGTGGAGAACTAGTTGTAGGTTACTAACGGGGACAGCTGACTTAATAAACTTAAAACATCAAAATGTATTAAAAGTGTTGTAAATATATTTTGAACATACTTTGATATATATGTACATATTTGTTATAGGTTCGTGAATCGACCAGTGGCCAAGTCTTACTTCCCGACGAAGTAAAAAATCTGTGAAAGTGAGTTATAGTCCCACTTTTAAAATCTAATATTTTTGGGATGAGAATACATGCAGGTTTTATAAATGATTTACAAAATAGACACAAGTACGTGAAACTACATTCTATGGTTGAATTATCGAAATCGAATATGCCCCTTTTTATTAAGTCTGGTAATCTAAGAATTAGGGAACAGACACCCTAATTGACGCGAATCCTAAAGATAGATCTATTGGGCCTAACGAACCCCATCCAAAGTACCGGTTGCTTTAGTACTTCGAAATTTATATCATATCCGAAGGGTGTCCCTGAATGATGGGGATATTCTTATATATGCATCTTGTTAATGTCGGTTACCAGGTGTTCACCATATGAATGATTTTTATCTCTATGTATGGGATGTATATTGAAATATGAAATCTTGGGGTCTATTGTTATGATTTGATATATATAGGTTAAACCTATAACTCACCAACATTTTTGTTGACGTTTAAAGCATGTTTATTCTCAGGTGAATATTAAGAGCTTTCGATATTGCATACTAAAATAAGGTCAAGATTTGGAGTCCATGTTTGTATGATATTATGTAAAAACTGCATTCAAGAAACATATGTCGATGTAATATATTTCTATTATAAACCATTATGTAATGGTCGTGTGTAAACAGTATATTTTAGATTATCATTATTTGATAATCTACGTAATGCTTTTGAAACCTTTATTGATAAAATAAAGGTTATGGTTGTCTTAAAAATAAATGCAGTCTTTGAAAAATGTCTCATATAGAGGTCAAAACCTCGCAACGAAATTAATTAATATGGAACGTTTATAATCAATATGAACGGGACATTTCAGTTGGTATCCGAGCGTTGGTCTTAGAGAACCAGAATTTTGCATTAGTGTGTCTTATCGAGTTTGTTAGGATGCATTAATGAGTCTGGACTTCGACCGTGTTTACTTGAAAAATGATTGCTTAACAAATTTTGTTGGAAACTATATATTTTTAACATGTGAATATTATGTGATATATTAATCTCTTAACGCGTTTGATATTATGTGATAGATGTCTACCTCTAGAACAAGTCCTATTGACTCACCTAATAATAATGAAGAGTCAAATGTAAATTGGAATGATTCGTGGACTGATTCACAATTTCCCGAAGAGGAACCGGAAGAAGAGTCGGAACCGGAAGAAGAATCGAAACCGGAAGAAGAATCGGAACCGGAAGAAGAAATAGAACCAGTGGGGGAAATAATAAAACGGTTAAGTAGAAGAAAATCCTCAACCAACCAACCAAAGTTAATTATGGTCAATGGTGTTTCCGCCAAGGAAGCAAAGTATTGGGAGGATTACCAATTCTCCGATGAATCGGATCCCGACAAGGATTCCGATGATGTTATAGAAATTACCCCAACACAATTTAATAAGGCAAAAGAGGACAATAAGAGAAAGGGCATAAAAATAGAGAAATTTGATTCCAAACCCGATGAACTTTATATGTATCGTCAACACCCGTATTTCTTAAGTTGTGACAATAACCCGGGAACCTCTAAACCACCAAGTTTTTCTAAACCAATGTGGAAAACGACGGCTCATATTAGGGGAACATCATATATTCCTAGAAACTTGGCAAAACGAACCAAAACCGAAGAAGAAGAAACGGGCGAGTCGGAATAAGATAGTTGTATTCGTGTGGTGTAATATATGTAATATAGTGTGCTTATGCTTTATGATATATGTAAAAATTGCTTGTATTAATAAGTATTTTTTTTATAAATCTAACTCTTGTCTATTTTATAGTATAAAAACACAAAATGAATAGAAAACCGAATATTTTAAGAGACCTACCCGGAGACATGATTGATAAAATCTTGTCTAGAGTCGATCAGAATTCCTCGGCATAACTATTTAAGGCGAGATCAGTTTGTAAGATATTCGAAGAACGTTCCAAGAATGCCTTGGTTTATAAAAGGCTTTCGTTCGAAAGATAAGGGATATCACATTGTGAAATCCATAAGTTACGATGTGTTTACTTTGATGCATATATTGCGGGGAATCCAAATGCTATTTTACGCAACGGGTTAAGAAATTATTTTGACTCAATATATCCGAATATAGGACTTCGTGATTTAGAAAAAGCGGCTAACATGCAACATAAAGAAGCATGTTATGCTTATGGGTTAGTAATGTTCGCCTCTCACCAAAGTGAGAACAAGAACATCGGGCTGCAACTATTAAACAAAACGATCCCACAAGTGACGGAGTCGGTAATTGGGGTAAGAAATGAGGTTTTTAGATTGTTACAGGACTGTTGGACATTACGTAACCCTCGTCCCTTTGACGATGTTACAACACGCTGTCTGATCAATGGCCATAACGGTTATGTTCCACAAGACCAAGGATGGGAAGTAGTCCTAGTAAAACCAGAATGCATGACTTGTTTCTGGACGTATGAATTACACGTCTTTATTGCCTTTGCTGAACGACTTGTGTACTAGCTAGAATTATCTTCACAACCATCTTGTATCAAATTTATTGTGTGCTATATTTCATGCTATATGTAAAATAAGCGGTATTGTAAGTTTGTAAAATATTGTGTAAAAGTTTGAACGCGAAATATTATTATAATCAGTTTTTCATATAGAATTGTAGTAGTTAAATTGTATATTAGCTACTAAGTATGAACTTAACGGGTAGGTACTACCCGAATTTAAACTTATAAAACACTAATATGAAGAAAAATCTTTTATAAATGAGTTCATATTATGCTACGAGATACTATTGACTACTCTTAATATTCTGTATGATTAAATTGTTTCATTTGACTATTTTGAAGGAAATGGCACCAACTACTCAACACACCTTGAATATGAGCGAAGAGGAATTTCGTGCCTTTCTTGCTTCAAACATAGCTGCAGTACAGGCTGCGCTACATACCAACAATAACCTTGGATCTAGCAGTACAGGAAATCGTGTAGGATGCACCTACAAAGAATTCACTGCTTGCAAACCTTTGGAATTTGATGGAACCGAAGGACCGATCGGATTGAAACGGTGGACCGAGAAGGTTGAATCGGTGTTTGCCATAAGTAAGTGTACTGAAGAGGACAAAGTGAAGTACGCTACGCATATCTTCACAGGTTCTGCGTTAACATGGTGGAATACCTATCTAGAGCAAGTGGGACAAGATGATGCTTATGCACTACCATGGTCAGCATTCAAGCACTTGATGAACGAGAAGTACCGTCCCAGAACCGAGGTCAATAAGCTCAAGACAGAACTTAGAGGGTTACGAACCAAGGATTTGATATTACCACGTACAAAAGACGATTCACATAATTATGTCTATTGTGTCCGGGAGCGTTCGAAGATGAGGAAGAGAAGATCGACACGTTTGTGAAAGGATTACCGGAAAGAATCCAAGAAGATATAAGTTCACACGAGCCCGCCTCCATACAACAGGCATGTAGAATGGCTCGCAAACTAGTGAACCAGATTGAAGAAAGAATTAAAGAATAGACTGCTGAAGAGGCCAATGTGAAGCAAGTCAAAAGAAAGTGGGAGGAAAATGGTGATAAGAATCACCAATACAACACCAACAGCAATTACAACAATAATCGCAACAACTATCCCAACAATCGCAACATCAATCGCAACTACAACAAATGGCCCAACAACAACAACAACAACAACAACAACAACAGTAACTACAACAATCATCCCAACAACAATAATAACCGCAACAACAACAACAACAACAACAATCAGAAGCAGCTATGCTAAAGGTGTGAAAAGTATCACTCGGGGTTCTGCACCAAATTTTGCAACAAGTGTAAAAGAAATGGTCATAGCACGGTTAAGTGTGAGGTCTACGGACCAGGGGTTAACAGAACGAAAGGAACAAATGGTGTCAGAACGAGTAATGGCGGAGCAAGTAGTGTCGGAGAAAGTTATGCCAATGTAGTTTGTTATAAATGTGGAAAACCGAGCCACATTATTAGAAATTTCCCGAACCAGAAGAACACGAATGGACAAGGCCACGGAAGAGTTTTCAATATTAATGCGGCAGAGGCATAGAAAGACCCGGAGCTTGTTATGGGTACGTTTCTTATTGACAATAAATCTGCTTACGTTTTATTTGATTCGGGTGCGGATAGAAGCTATATGAGTAGAGATTTTTGTGCTAAATTAAGTTGTCCATTGACGCCGTTGGATAGTAAATTTTTACTCGAATTAGCAAACGGTAAATTAATTTCAGCAGATTATATAGCCGGAATCGAGAAATTAAACTGGGTAGCGAACTATTTAAGATTGACTTGATACCAGTAGAGTTAGGGAGTTTTGATGTGATAATCGGTATGGACTGGTTGAATGAAGTGAAAGCAGAGATCGTTTGTTACAAAAATGCAATTCGCATTATACGAGAAGAAGGAAAACCCTTAATGGTGTACGGAGAAAAGGGCAACACGAAGCTACATCTTATTAGTAATTTGAAGGCACAAAAACTAATAAGAAAAGGTTGCTATGATGTTCTAGCACATGTCGAGAAAGTACAAACTGAAGAAAAGAGCATCAATGATGTTTTTGTCGCAAAAGAATTTCCCGATGTATTTTCGAAAGAATTACCGGGACTACCTTGAAATGTCCCGTTCTTATTGATTAAAAAAGTTCCATAATAATTGATTTCGTTGCGAGGTTTTGACCTCTATATGAGACGTTTTTCAAAGACTGCATTCATTTTTAAAACAAACCATAACCTTTATTTCATAAATAAAGGTTTAAAAAGCTTTCGTAGATTATCAAATAATGATAATCTAAAATATCATGTTTACACACGACCATTACATAATGGTTTACAATACAAATATGTTACATCGAAATCAGTTTCTTGAATGCAGTTTTTACACAATATCATACAAACATGGGCTCCAAATCTTGTCCTTATTTTAGTATGCAATAGCGGAAGCTCTTAGTATTCACCTGAGAATAAACATGCTTTAAACGTCAACAAAAATGTTGGTGAGTTATAGGTTTAACCTATATATATCAAATCGTAACAATAGACCACAAGATTTCATATTTCAGTACACATCCCATACATAGAGATAAAAATCATTCATATGTTGAACACCTGGTAACTGACATTAACAAGATGCATATATAAGAATATCCCCATCATTCCGGGACACCCTTCGGATATGATATAAATTTCAAAGTACTAAAGCATCCGGTACTTTGGATGGGGTTTGTTAGGCCCAATAGATCTATCTTTAGGATTCGCGTCAATTAGGGTGTCTGTTACCTAATTCTTAGATTACCAGACTTAATAATAAGGGGCATATTCGATTTCGATAATTCAACCATAGAATGTAGTTTCACGTACTTGTGTCTATTTTGTAAATCATTTATAAAACCTGCATGTATTCTCATCCCAAAAATATTAGATTTTAAAAGTGGGACTATAACTCACTTTCACAGATTTTTACTTCGTCGGGAAGTAAGACTTGACCACTGGTTGATTCACGAACCTATAACAATATATACATATATATCAAAGTATGTTCAAAATATATTTACAACACTTTTAATATATTTTGATGTTTTAAGTTTATTAAGTCAGCTGTCCTCGTTAGTAACCTACAACTAGTTGTCCACAGTTAGATGTACAGAAATAAATCGATAAATATTATCTTGAATCAATCCACGACCCAGTGTATACGTATCTCAGTATTGATCATAACTCAAACTATATATATTTTGGAATCAACCTCAACCCTGTATAGCTAACTCCAACATTCACATATAGAGTGTCTATGGTTGTTCCGAAATATATATAGATGTGTCGACATGATAGGTCAAAACATTGTATACGTGTCTATGGTATCTCAAGATTACATAATGTAAATACAAGTTGATTAAGTTATGATTGCAATAGATTTGTTACCAATTTTCACGTAGCTAAAATGAGAAAAATTATCCAATCTTGTTTTACCCATAACTTCTTCATTTTAAATCCGTTTTGAGTGAATAAAATTGCTATGGTTTCATATTGAACTCTATTTTATGAATCTAAACATAAAAGGTATAGGTTTATTGTCGGAAAAATAAGTTACAAGTCGTTTTTGTAAAGGTAGTCATTTCAGTCGAAAGAACGACGTCTAGATGACCATTTTAGAAAACATACTTCCACTTTGAGTTAAACCATAATTTTTGGATATAGTTTCTTGTTCATAATAAAAATTATTTTCCCAGAATAACAACTTTTAAATCGAATTTTATCATAGTTTTTAATTAACTAACCCAAAACAGCCCGCGGTGTTACTACGACGGCGTAAATCCGATTTTACGGTGTTTTTCGTGTTTCCAGGTTTTAAATCATTAAGTTAGCATATCATATAGATATATAACATGTGTTTAGTTGATTTTAAAATTCAAGTTAGAAGGATTAACTTTTATTTGCGAACAAGTTTAGAATTAACTAAACTATGTTCTAGTGATTACAAGTTTAAACCTTTTAATAAGATAGCTTTATATGTATGAATCGAATGATGTTATGAACATCATTACTACCTCAAGTTCCTTGGATAAACCTACTCGAAATGAGAAAAATAGATCTAGCTTCAAAGGATCCTTGGATGGCTTGAAAGTTCTTGAAGCAGAATCATGACACGAAAACAATTTCAAGTAAGATTTCCACTCGAAATAGGATTGTTATAGTTATAGAAATTGAATTAAAGTTTGAATATGATTATTACCTTGTATTAGAAAGATAACCTACTGTAAGTAACAAAGGTTTCTTGATCTTGGATGATTACTTGGAATGGATTTAGAAAACTTGGAAGTAAACTTGCAATCTTGGAAGTATTCTTGATTTTATGAAACTAGAACTTTTGGAATTTATGAAGAACACTTAGAACTTGAAGATAGAACTTGAGAGAGATCAATTAGATAAATAAAATTGAAGAATGAAAGTGTTTGTAGGTGTTTTTGGTCGTTGGTGTATGGATTAGATATAAAGGATATGTAATTTTGTTTTCATGTAAATAAGTCATGAATGATTACTCATATTTTTGTAATTTTATGAGATATTTCATGCTAGTTGCCAAATGATGGTTCCCACATGTGTTAGGTAACTCACATGGGCTGCTAAGAGCTGATCATTGGAGTGTATATACCAATAGTACATACATCTAAAAGCTGTGTATTGTACGAGTACGAATACGGGTGCATACGAGTAGAATTGTTGATGAAACTGAACGAGGATGTAATTGTAAGCATTTTTGTTAAGTAGAAGTATTTTGATAAGTGTCTTGAAGTCTTTAAAAAGTGTATGAATACATATTAAAACACTACATGTATATACATTTTAACTGAGTCGTTAAGTCATCGTTAGTCGTTACATGTAAATGTTGTTTTGAAACCTTTAGGTTAACGATCTTGTTGAATGTTGTTAACCCATTGTTTATTATTACAAATGAGATGTTAAATTGTTATATTATAATGATATTATGATATATAATATATCTTAGTATGATATATATACAGTTAAATGTCGTTACAACGATAATCGTTACATATATGTCTCGTTTCGAAATCATTAAGTTAGTAGTCTTATTTTTACATATGTATTTCATTGTTAATACACTTAATGATATATTTAATTATCATTTAACATAATTAAACAAGTGTATCAATAACTTAATATGATTCATATGTACTTAGTAAGACGTTGATATAACGATAATCGTTATATATATCGTTTTCGAGTTTCTTAAATTAATAGTCTCATTTTTATGTATATAACTCATTCTTAAAATACCTAATGAGATACATACTTATAATAAAATCATGTTAACTATATATATAACCATATATATGTCATCGTATAGTTTTTACAAGTTTTAACGTTCGTGAATCACCGGTCAACTTGGGTGGTCAATTGTCTATATGAAACCTATTTCAATTAATCAAGTCTTAACAAGTTTGATTGCTTAACATGTTGGAAACACTTAATCATGTAAATAATAATTTCATTTAATATATATATAAACATGGAAAAGTTCGGGTCACTACAGTACCTACCCGTTAAATAAATTTCGTCCCGAAATTTTAAGCAGTTGGAGGTGTTGACGTATCTTCTGGAAATAAATGCGGGTATTTCTTCTTCATCTGATCTTCACGCTCCCAGGTGAACTCGGGTCCTCTACAAGCATTCCATCGAACCTTAACAATCGGTATCTTGTTTTGTTTAAGTCTCTTAACCTCACGATCCATTATTTCGACGAGTTCTTCAATGAATTGAAGTTTTTCATTGATTTGGATTTCGTCCAACGAAATAGTGAGATCTTCTTTAGCAAAACATTTCTTCAAATTTGAGACGTGAAAAGTGTTATGTACAGCCGCGAGTTGTTGAGGTAGCTCCAGTTGGTAAGCTACTGGTCCGTCACGATCTATAATCTTGAATGGTCCAATGTACCTTGGATTTAGTTTCCCCTGTTTACCAAATCGAACAACGCCTTTCCAAGGTGAAACCTTAAGCATGACCATTTCTCCAATTTCAAACTCTATATCTTTTCTTTTACTGTCCGCGTAGCTCTTTTGTCGACTCTGGGCGGTTTTCAATCTTTGTTGAATTTGGATGATTTTCTCGGTAGTTACTTATATTATCTCCGGACCCGTAATCTGTCTATCCCCCACTTCACTCCAACAAATAGGAGACCTGCACTTTCTACCATAAAGTGCTTCAAACGGCGCCATCTCAATGCTTGAATGGTAGCTGTTGTTGTAGGAAAATTCTGCTAACGGTAGATGTCGATCCCAACTGTTTCCGAAATCAATAACACAAGCTCGTAGCATGTCTTCAAGCGTTTGTATCGTCCTTTCGCTCTGCCCATCAGTTTATGGATGATAGGCAGTACTCATGTCTAGACGAGTTCCCAATGCTTGCTGTAATGTCTGCCAGAATCTTGAAATAAATCTGCCATCCCTATCAGAGATAATAGAGATTGGTATTCCATGTCTGGAGACGACTTCCTTCAAATACAGTCGTGCTAACTTCTCCATCTTGTCATCTTCTCTTATTGGCAGGAAGTGTGCTGACTTGGTGAGACGATCAACTATTACCCAAATAGTATCATAACCACTTGCAGTCCTTGGCAATTTAGTAATGAAATCCATGATAATGTTTTCCCATTTCCATTCCGGGATTTCAGGTTGTTGTAGTAGACCTGATGGTTTTTGATGTTCAGCTTTGACCTTAGAACATGTCAAACATTCTCCTACATATTTAGCAATATCGACTTTCATACCTGGCCACCAAAAATGTTTCTTAAGATCCTTGTACATCTTCACCGTTCCAGGATGTATTGAGTATCTGGTTTTATGAGCTTCTCTAAGTACCATTTCTCTCATATCTCCAAATTTTGGTACCCAAATTCTTTCAGCCCTATACCGAGTTCCGTCTTCCCGAATATTAAGATACTTCTCCGATCCTTTGGGTATTTCATCCTTTAAATTTCCCTCTTTTAAAACTCCTTGTTGCGCCTCCTTTATTTGAGTAGTAAGGTTAGTGTGAATCATTATATTCATAGATTTTACTCGAATGGGTTCTATGTCCTTTCTGCTCAAGGCGTCGGCTACCACATTTGCCTTCCCCGGGTGGTAACAAATCTCAAAGTCGTAATCATTCAACAATTCAATCCACCTACGCTGCCTCATATTCAGTTGTTTCTGATTAAATACGTGTTGAAGACTTTTGTGGTCGGTATATATAATACTTTTGACCCCATATAAGTAGTGCCTCCAAGTCTTTAATGCAAAAACAACCGCGCCTAATTCCAAATCATGCGTCGTATAATTTTGCTCGTGAATCTTCAATTGTCTAGACGCATAAGCAATCACCTTCATCGTTGCATTAATACACAACCGAGACCTTGCTTTGATGCGTCACAATAAATCACAAAATCATCATTCCCTTCAGGCAATGACAATATAGGTGCCGTAGTTAGCTTTTTCTTCAATAATTGAAACGCCTTCTCTTGTTCATCCTTCCATTTAAATTTCTTCCCTTTATGCGTTAATGCAGTCAAGGGTTTTGCTATTTTGGAGAAATCTTGGATGAATCTTCTGTAGTAACCAGCCAATCCTAAAAATTGACGTATATGCTTCAGAGTTTTTGGGGTTTCCCACTTTTCAACGGTTTCGATCTTTGCCGGGTCCACCTGGATACCTTCTTTGTTCACTATGTGACCGAGGAATTGAACTTCTTCCAACCAAAATGCACACTTTGAAAACTTAGCGTACAGTTTTTCTTTCCTCAATACTTCTAGCACTTTTCTCAAATGTTCTTCGTGCTCTTGATCATTCTTTGAGTAAATAAGTATGTCATCGATGAAAACAATGAAAAACTTGTCAAGATATGGCCCACACACTCGGTTCATAAGGTCCATGAACACAACTGGTGCGTTAGTCAATCCAAACGGCATAACCATAAACTTGTAATGACCATAACGCGTCTTAAAAGCAGTTTTTGGAATATCATCCTCCTTTACTCGCATTTGATGATATCCAGAACGTAAATCGATCTTCGAATAAACCGACGAGCCTTGTAGTTGATCAAATAAGTCGTCAATTCTCGGCAGTAGATAACGGTTTTTTATGGTAAGTTTGTTCAACTCTCTGTAGTCAATACACAACCTAAATGTACCATCCTTCTTCTTGATAAACAAAACAGGAGCTCCCCATGGTGATGTGCTTGATCAAATGAAACCACGTTCTAATAGTTCTTGCAGTTGGCTTTGCAGTTCTTTCATCTCGCTGGGTGCGAGTCTATAAGGAGCACGAGCTATTGGTGCAGCTCCTGGTACAAGATCTATTTGAAATTCAACAGATCGATGTGGAGGTAGTCCCGGTAATTCTTTCGAAAATACATCGAGAAATTCTTTTGCGACGGGAACATCATTGATGCTCTTTTCTTCAGTTTGTACTTTCTCGACGTGTGCTAGAACAGCATAGCAACCTTTTCTTATTAGTTTTTGTGCCTTCAAATTACTAATAAGATGTAGCTTCATGTTGCCCTTTTCTCCGTACACCATTAAGTGTTCTCCTTCTTCTCGTACAATGCGAATTGCATTTTTATAACATACGATCTCTGCTTTCACCTTCTTCAGCCAGTCCATGCCAACTATTACATCAAAACTCCCTAACTCTACTGGTATCAAATCAATCTTAAATATTTCGCTACCCAGTTTAATTTCTCGATTCCGGCATATATTATCTGCTGAAATTAATTTACCGCTTGCTAATTCGAGTAAAAATTTACTATCCAACGGCGTCAATGGACAACTTTATTTAGCACAAAAATCTCTACTCATATAGCTTCTATCTGCACCCGAATCAAATAAAACGTAAGCAGATTTATTGTCAATAAGAAACGTACCCGTAACAAGCTCCGGGTCTTCCTGTACCTCTGCCGCATTAATATTGAAAACTCTTCTGCGGCCTTGTCCATTCGTGTTCTCTTGGTTCGGGAAATTTCTAATAATGTGGCCCGGTTTTCCACATTTATAACAAACTACATTGGCATAACTTGCTCTGACACTACTTGCTCCGCCATTACTCGTTCCGACACCATTTGTTCCTTTCGTTCTATTAACCCCTGGTCCGTAGACCTCACACTTCGCCGCGCTATGACCATTTCTTTTACACTTGTTGCAAAATTTGGTGCAGAACCCCGAGTGATACTTTTCACACCTTTGGCATAGCTGCTTCTGAATGTTGTTGTTGTTGCGGTTGTTATTGTTATTGGGATGATTGTTGTAGTTGCTGTTGTTGTTATTGTTGTTGTTGTTGTTGTTGTTGTTGTTGTTGTTGTTGGGCCGTTTGTTGTAGTTGCAATTGATGTTGCGATTGTTGGGATAATTATTGCGATTATTATTATAATTGCTGTTGTTGTTGTATTGGTGATTCTTATCACCGTTTTCCTCCCACTTTCTTTTGACTTGCTTCACATTGGCCTCTTCAGCCGCCTATTCTTTAATTCTTTCCTCAATCTGGTTCACTAGTTTGTGAGCCATTCTACATGCCTGTTGTATGGAGGTGGGCTCGTGTGAACTTATATCTTCTTGGATTCTTTCCGGTAATCCTTTCACAAACGCGTCGATCTTCTCTTCCTCATCTTCGAACGCTCCCGGACACAATAGGCACAATTCTGTGAATCGTCTTTCGTACGTGGTAATATCAAATCCTTGGGTTCGTAACCCTCTAAGTTCAGTCTTGAGCTTATTGACCTCGGTTCTGGGACGGTACTTCTCGTTCATCAAGTGCTTGAATGCTGACCACGGTAGTGCGTACGCATCATCTTGTCCCACTTGCTCTAGATAGGTATTCCACCATGTTAACGCAGAACCTGTGAAGGTATGCGTAGCATACTTTACTTTGTCCTATTCAGTATACTTACTTATGGAAAACACCGATTCGACCTTCTCGGTCCACCGTTTCAATCCGATCGGTCCTTCGGTTCCATCAAATTTCAAAGGTTTGCAGGCAGTGAATTCTTTGTAGGTGCATCCTACACGATTTCCTGTACTGCTAGATCCAAGGTTATTGTTGGTATGTAGCGCAGCCTGTACTGCGGCTATGTTTGAAGCTAGAAAAGTACGGAATTCCTCTTCATTCATATTCACGGTGTGTCGAGTAGTCGGTGCCATTTCCTTCAAAATAGTCAAATGAAACAAGTTAATCATATAGAATATTAAGAGTAGTTAATAGTATTTCGTAGCATAATATGAACTCATTTATAAAAGTTTTTTCTTCATATTAGCGTTTTATAAGTTTAAATTCAGGTAGTACCTACCCGTTAAGTTCATACTTAGTAGCTAATATACTATTCAACTACTACAGTTCTATATGAAAAACTGATTATAACAATATTTCGCGTTCAAACTTTTATACAATACTTTACAAACTTACAATACCGCTTATTTTACATAAAGCATGAAATATAGCACACTATAACTTTGATACAAGATAGTTGTGAAGATAATTCTAGCTAGTACACAAGTCGTTCAGCAAAGGCAATAAAGACACGTAATTCATACGTCCAGAAACAAGTCATTTATTCTGGTTTTAGTAGGACTACTTCCCATCCTTGGTCTTGTGGAACATAACCGTTATGGCCGTTGATAAGACAGCGTGTTGTAACGTCGTCAAAGGGACGAGGGTTACGTAATGACCAACAGTCTCGTAATAACCTAAAAACCTCATTTCTTACCCCAATTACCGACTCTGTCACTTGTGGGAACGTTTTGTTTAATAGTTGTAGCCCGATGTTCTTTTTCTCACTTTGGTGAGAAGCGAACATTACTAACCCGTAAGCATAGCATGCTTCTTTATGTTGCATGTTAGCCGCTTTTTCTAAATCATGAAGTCCTATATTCGGATACATTGAGTCAAAATAATTTCTTTACCCGTTGCGTAAAATAGCATTTGGGTTCCCCGTAATATATGCGTCAAAGTAAACACATCGTAACTTATGGGTTTCCCAATGTGATATCCCCCATCTTTCAAACGAAAGTCTCTTATAAACCAATACATTCTTGGAACGTTCTTCGAATGCCTTACAAACTGATTTTGCCGTAAATAGTTGTGCCGAAGAATTCTGACCAACTCTAGACAAGATTTCATCAATCATGTCTCCGGGTAGGTCTCTTAAAATATTGGGTTGTCTATCCATTTTGTGTTTTTATACTATAAAATAGACAAGAGTTAGATTCATAAAAAAAATACTTATTAATACAAGTAATTTTTACATATATCATAAAGCATAAGCACACTATATTACATATATTACACCACACGAATACAACTATCTTATTCCGACTCACTCATTTCTTCTTCTTCGGTTTTGGTTCGTTTTGCCAAGTTTCTAGGGATATATGATGTTCCCCTAATACGAGCTGTCGTTTTCCACAACAGTTTAGAAAAACCTGGAAGTTTAGAGGTTCCCGGGTCATTGTTACAACTTAAGGGCTTCGGGGGTTGACGATTCATATAAAGTTCATCGGGGTTGGAATTAGATTTCTCTATTTTTATGCCCTTTCCCTTATTATTTTCTTTTGCCTTTTTAAATTCAGTTGGGGTAATTTCTATAACATCATCGGAATTCTCGTCAGAATCCGATTCATCGGAGAATTGGTAATCCTCCCAATATTTTGCTTCCTTGGCGGAAATACCATTGACCATAATTAACCTTGGTCGGTTGGTTGAGGATTTTCTTTTACTTAACCATTTTATTATTTCCCCACCGGTTCTATTTCCTCCTCCGGTTCCTCCTCTTCCGGTTCTGATTCTTCTTCCGGTTCTTCTTCGGGAACTTGTGAATCAGTCCAATATATATTCGACTCTTCGTTATTATTAGTTGAGTCAATGGGATTTGTGCTAGAGGTAGACTTCTATCACACAATATCAAACATGTTAAGAGATTAATATATCACATAATATATACATGTTAATAATATATAGTTTCCAACAAAAATGTTAAGCAATCATTTTTAAAGAAAACACGATCGAAGTCCAGACTCACTAATGCATCTTAACAAACTCGATAAGACACACTAATGCAAATTTTCTGGTTCTCTAAGACCAACGCTCTGATACCAACTGAAATGTCCCGTTCTTATTGATTAAAAACGTTCCATATTAATTGATTTCGTTGCGAGGTTTTGATCTCTATATGAGACGTTTTTCAAAGACTGCATTCATTTTTAAAACAAACCATAACCTTTATTTCATAAATAAAGGTTTAAAAAGCTTTACGTAGATTATCAAATAATGATAATCTAAAATATCCTGTTTACACACGACCATTACATAATGGTTTACAATACAAATATGTTACATTGAAATCAGTTTCTTGAATGCAGTTTTTACACAAAAGTATACAAACATGGACTCCAAATCTTGTCCTTATTTTAGTATGCAACAGCGGAAGCTCTTAGTATTCACCTGAGAATAAACATGCTTTAAACGTCAACAAAAATGTTGGTGAGTTAAAGGTTTAACCTATATATATCAAATCGTAACAATAGACCACAAGATTTCATATTTCAATACACATCCCATACATAGAGATAAAAATCATTCATATGGTGAACACCGGGTAACCGACATTAACAAGATGCATATATAAGAATATCCCCATCATTCCGGGACACCCTTCGGATATGATATAAATTTCGAAGTACTAAAGCATCCAGTACTTTGGATGGGGTTTGTTAGGCCCAATAGATCTATCTTTAGGATTCGCGTCAATTAGGGTGGCTGTTCCCTAATTCTTAGATTACCAGACTTAATAATAAGGGGCATATTCGATTTCGATAATTCAACCATAGAATGTAGTTTCACGTACTTGTGTCTATTTTGTAAATCATTTATAAAACCTGCATGTATTCTCATCCCAAAAATATTAGATTTTAAAAGTGGGACTATAACTCACTTTCAGAGATTTTTACTTCGTCGGGAAGTAAGACTTGGCCACTGGTTGATTCACGAACCTATAACAATATATACATATATATCAAAGTATGTTCAAAATATATTTACAACACTTTTAATATATTTTGATGTTTTAAGTTTATTAAGTCAGCTGTCCTCGTTAGTAACCTACAACTAGTTGTCCACAGTTAGATGTACAGAAATAAATCGATAAATATTATCTTGAATCAATCCACGACCCATTGTATACGTATCTCAGTATTGATCACAACTCAAACTATATATATTTTGGAATCAACCTCAACCCTGTATAGCTAACTCCAACATTCACATATAGAGTGTCTATGGTTGTTCCGAAATATATATAGATGTGTCGACATGATAGGTCGAAACATTGTATACGTGTCTATGGTATCTCAAGATTACATAATGTACAATACAAGTTGATTAAGTTATGGTTGCAATAGATTTGTTACCAATTTTCACGTAGCTAAAATGAGAAAAATTATCCAATCTTGTTTTACCCATAACTTCTTCATTTTAAATCCGTTTTGAGTGAATCAAATTGCTATGGTTTCATATTGAACTCTATTTTATGAATCTAAACAGAAAAATTATAGTTTTATAGTCGGAAAAATAAGTTACAAGTCGTTTTTGTAAAGGTAGTCATTTCAGTCGAAAGAACGACGTCTAGATGACCATTTTAGAAAACATACTTCCACTTTGAGTTTAACCATAATTTTTGGATATAGTTTCTTGTTCATAATAAAAATTATTTTCCCAGAATAACAACTTTTAAATCAAAGTTTATCATAGCTTTTAATTAACTAACCCAAAACAGCCCGCGGTGTTACTACGACGGCGTAAATCCGATTTTACGGTGTTTTTCGTGTTTCCAGGTTTTAAATCATTAAGTTAGCATATCATATAGATATAGAACATGTGTTTAGTTGATTTTAAAAGTCAAGTTAGAAGGATTAACTTTTATTTGCGAACAAGTTTAGAATTAACTAAACTATGTTCTAGTGATTACAAGTTTAAACCTTCTAATAAGATAGATTTATATGTATGAATCGAATGATGTTATGAACATCATTACTACCTTAAGTTCCTTGGATAAACCTACTGGAAATGAGAAAAATAGATCTAGCTTCAAAGGATCCTTGGATGGCTTGAAAGTTCTTGAAGCAGAATCATGACACGAAAACAATTTCAAGTAAGATTTCCACTCGAAATAGGATTGTTATAGTTATAGAAATTGAATTAAAGTTTGAATATGATTATTACCTTGTATTAGAAAGATAACCTACTATAAGTAACAAAGGTTTCTTGATCTTGGATGATTACTTTGGAATGGATTTAGAAAACTTGGAAGTAAACTTGCAATTTTGGAAGTATTCTTGATTTTATGAAACTAGAACTTTTGGAATTTATGAAGAACACTTAGAACTTGAAGATAGAACTTGAGAGAGATCAATTAGATGAATAAAATTGAAGAATGAAAGTGTTTGTAGGTGTTTTTGGTCGTTGGTGTATGGATTAAATATAAAGGATATGTAATTTTATTTTCATGTAAATAAGTCATGAATGATTACTCATATTTTTGTAATTTTATGAGATATTTCATGCTAGTTGCCAAATGATGGTTCCCACATGTGTTTGGTGACTCACATGGGCTGCTAAGAGCTGATCATTGGTGTGTATATACCAATAGTACATACATCTAAAAGCTGTGTATTGTACGAGTACGAATACGGGTGCATACGAGTAGAATTGTTGATGAAACTGAACGAGGATGTAATTGTAAGTATTTTTGTTAAGTAGAAGTATTTTGATAAGTGTCTTGAAGTCTTTAAAAAGTGTATGAATACATATTAAGACACTACATGTATATACATTTTAACTGAGTCGTTAAGTCATCGTTAGTCGTTACATGTAAATGTTGTTTTGAAACCTTTAGGTTAACGATCTTGTTGAATGTTGTTAACCCATTATTTATTATAACAAATGAGATGTTAAATTTCTATATTATCATGATATTATGATATATAATATATCTTAGTATGATATATATACAGTTAAATGTCGTTACAACGATAATCGTTACATATATGTCTCGTTTCGAAATCATTAAGTTAGTAGTCTTATTTTTACATATGTATTTCATTGTTAATACACTTAATAATATATTTACTTATCATTTAACATAATTAACCAAGTGTATCAATATCTTAATATGATTCATATGTACCTAGTAAGACGTTGTTATAACGATAATCGTTATATATATCATTTTCGAGTTTCTTAAATTAATAGTCTCATTTTTATGTATATAACTCATTGTTAAAATACCTAATGAGATACATACTTATAATAAAATCATGTTAACTATATATATAACCATATATATGTCATCGTATAGTTTTTACAAGTTTTAACATTCGTGAATCACCGGTCAACTTGGGTGGTCAATTGTCTATATGAAACCTATTTCAATTAATCAAGTCTTAACAAGTTTGATTGCTTAACATGTTGGAAACACTTAATCATGTAAATAACAATTTCATTTAATATATATATAAACATGGAAAAGTTCGGGTCACTACATACCTCCACATCGATCTGTTGAATTTCAAATAGATCTTGTACCAGGAGCTGCGCCAATAGCTCGTGCTCCTTATAGACTCGCACCCAGCGAGATGAAAGAACTGCAAAGCCAACTGCAAGAACTATTAGAATGTGGTTTCATTCGACCAAGCACATCACCATGGGGAGCTCCTGTTTTGTTTGTCAAGAAGAAAGATGGTACATTTAGGTTGTGTATTGACTACAGAGAGTTGAACAAACTTACCATCAAAAACCGTTATCCACTGCCGAGAATTGATGACTTATTTGATCAACTACAAGGCTCGTCGGTTTATTCGAAGATCGATTTACGTTCTGGATATCATCAAATGCGAGTAAAGGACGATGATATTCCAAAAACTGCTTTTAGGACGTGTTATGGTCATTACGAGTTTATGGTTATGCCGTTTGGATTGACTAACACACCAGCTGTGTTCATGGACCTTATGAACCGAGTGTGTGGGCCATATCTTGACAATTTTGTCATTGTTTTCATCGATGACATACTTATTTACTCAAAGAAAGATCAAGAGCACGAAGAACATTTGAGAAAAGTGCTAGAAGTATTGAGGAAAGAAAAATTGTGCGCTAAGTTTTCAAAGTGTGCATTTTGGTTGGAAGAAGTTCAATTCCTCGGTAACATAGTAAACAAAGAAGGTATCCAGGTGGACCCGGCAAAGATCGAAACCGTTGAAAAGTGGGAAACCCCAAAAACTCCGAAGCATATACGTCAATTTTTAGGATTGGATGGTTACTACAGAAGATTCATCCAAGATTTCTCCAAAATAGCAAAACCCTTGACTACATTAATGCATAAAGGGAAGAAATTTGAATGGAAGGATGAACAAGAGAAGGCATTTTAGTTATTGAAGAAAAAGCTAACTACGGCACCTATATTGTCATTGCCTGAAGGGAATGATGATTTTGTGATATATTGTGACGCCTCAAAGCAAGGTCTCGGTTGTGTATTAATGCAACGATGAAGGTGATTGCTTATGCGTCTAGACAATTGAAGATTCACGAGCAAAATTATACGACGCATGATTTAGAATTAGGCGCGGTTGTTTTTGCATTAAAGACTTGGAGGCACTACTTATATGGGGACAAAAGTATTATATATACCAACCACAAAAGTCTTCAACACATATTTAATCATAAACAACTGAACATGAGGCAGCGTAGGTGGATTGAATTGTTGAATGATTACGACTTTGAGATTCGTTACCACCCGAGGAAGGCAAATGTGGTAGTCGACGCCTTGAGTAGAAAGGACAGAGAACCCATTCGAGTAAAATCTATGAATATAATGATTCACAATAACCTTACTACTCAAATAAAGGAGGCGCAACAAGGAGTTTTAAAAGAGGGAAATCTAAAGGATGAAATACCCAAAGGATCGAAGAAGCATCTTAATATTCGGGAAGACGGAACCCGGTATAGGGCTGAAAGGATTTGGGTACCAAAATTTGGAGATATGAGAGAAATGGTACTTAGAGAAGCTCATAAAACCAGATACTCAATACATCCTGGAACGGGGAAGATGTACAAGGATCTCAAGAAACATTTTTGGTGGCCGGGTATGAAAGCCGATGTTCCTAAATACATAGGAGAATGTTTGACGTGTTCTAAGGTCAAAGCTGAGCATCAGAAACCATCAGGTCTACTTCAACAACCCGAAATCCTGAAATGGAAATGGGAAAACATTACCATGGATTTCATCACTAAATTGCCAAGGACTGCAAGTGGTTTTGATACTATTTGGGTAATAGTTGATCGTCTCACCAAATCAGCACACTTCCTGCCAATAAGAGAAGATGACAAGATGGAGAAGTTAGCACGACTGTATTTGAAGGAAGTCGTCTCCAGACATGGAATACCAATCTCTATTATCTCTGATAGGGATGGCAGATTTATTTCAAGATTCTGGCAGACATTACAGCAAGCATTAGGAACTCGTCTAGACATGAGTACTGCCTATCATCCACAAACTGATGGGCAGAGTGAAAGGACGATACAAACGCTTGAAGACATGCTACGAGCATGTGTTATTAATTTCGGAAACAGTTGGGATCGACATCTACCATTAGCAGAATTTTTCTACAACAATAGCTACCATTCAAGCATTGAGATGGCTCCGTTTGAAGCAATTTATGGTAGAAAGTGCAGGTCTCTGATTTGTTGGAGTGAAGTGGGGGATAGACAGATTACGGGTCCGGAGATAATACAAGAATCTACTGAGAAGGTCATCCAAATTCAACAACGGTTGAAAACCGCCCAAAGTCGACAAAAGAGCTACGCCGACATTAAAAGAAAATATATAGAATTTAAAATTGGAGATATGGTCATGCTTAAGGTTGCACCTTGGAAAGGTGTTGTTCGATTTGGTAAACGAGGGAAATTAAATCCAAGGTATATTGGACCATTCAAGATTATTGATCGTGTCAGACCAGTAGCTTACCGACTTGAGTTACCTCAACAACTCGCGGCTGTACATAACACTTTCCACGTCTCGAATTTGAAGAAATGTTTTACTAAAGAAGATCTCACTATTTCGTTGGACGAAATCCAAATCAATGAAAAACTTCAATTCATTGAAGAACCCGTTGAAATAATGGATCGTGAGGTTAAGAGACTTAAACAAAACAAGATACTGATTGTTAAGGTTCGATGGAATGCTCGTAGAGGACCCGAGTTCACCTGGGAATGAGAAGATCAGATGAAGAAGAAGTACCCGCACTTATTTCCAGAAGATGAGCCAACACCTCCAATCACTTAAAATTTCGGGACGAAATTTATTTAACGGGTAGGTACTGTAGTGACCCGAACTTTTCCGAACCTTTCTATGATTATATGTTTAATGAAAACTATATTTACATGATTAAATGTTTCCAACATGTTAAGCAATCAAACTTGTTAAGATTTGGTTAATTGAAACGGAAATTTTGTAAACGTCTGATTACCCAGTTTGACCAATGATTCACGAACGCTATAAGTTGTATATGACATGATGATACATAAATGAATAAATATATATGTTTAACATGATATAATGATCATCAAGTATCTCATTAAAAATAGTAACAATAAGTTATATACTTAAAAAGAGACTATTAACGTATGAAACTCGAAACGATACATATAACAATTATCGTTATAACCACGTCTTACTAAATATATATGAAGCATATTAATACATTGTTATATTATATATAACATGATAATATGATAATTAAATATATCATTAAGTGTATTAACAATGAACTACATAAGTAAAAACAAGACTACTAACTTAAGGATTTCGAAACGAGACATATATGTAACGATTATATTTGTAACGACATTTAAATGTATATATCATATTAAGATATATTAATATATCATAATATCATGATAATATAATAATTTAAAATCTCATTTGATATTATAAACTTTGGGTTAACAACATTTAACAAGATCGTTAACCTAAAGGTCTCAAAACAACACTTACATGTAACGACTAACGATGACTTAACGACTCAGTTAAAATGTATATACATGTAGTGTTTTAATATGTATTCATACACTTTTGAAAGACTTCAAGACACTTATCAAAATACTTCTACTTAACAAAAATTCTTACAATTACATCCTCGTTCAGTTTCATCAACAATTCTACTCGTATGCACCCGTATTCGTACTCGTACAATACACAGCTTTTAGATGTATGTACTATTGGTATATACACTCCAATGATTAGATCTTAGTAGCCTATGTGAGTCACCTAACACATGTGGGAACCATTATTTGGAAACTAGCATGAAATATCTCATAAAATTACAAAAATATGAGTAATCATTCATGACTTATTTACATGAAAACAAAATTACATATCCTTTATATCTAATCCATACACCAACGACCAAAAACACCTAAAAACACTTTAATTCTTCAATTTTATTCATCTAATTGATCTCTCTCAAGTTCTAACTTCAAGTTCTAAGTGTTCTTCATAAATTCTACAAGTTCTAGTTACATAAAATCAAGAATACTTTCAAGTTTGCTAGCTCACTTCCAATCTTGTAAGGTGATCATCCAACCTCAAAAAATCTTTTTTTCTTACAGTAGGTTATCATTCTAATACAAGGTAATAATCATATTCAAACTTTGGTTCAATTTCTATAACTATAACAATCTTATTTCAAGTGATGATCTTACTTGAACTTGTTTTCGTGTCATGATTCTGCTTCAAGAACTTCGAGCCATCCAAGGATCCGTTGAAGCTAGATCCATTTTTTTCTTTTCCAGTAGGTTTATCCAAGGAACTTAAGGTAGTAATGATTTTCATAACATCATTCGATTCATACATAAAAAGCTATCATATTCGAAGTGGTAAACTAGTAATCACTAGAACATAGTTTAGTTAATTCTAAACTTGTTTACAAATAAAGTTAATCCTTCTAACTACACTTTTAAAATCAACTATACACATGATTTATATCTATATGATATGCTAACTTAATGATTTAAAACTCGAAAACACGATAAACACCATAAAACCGGATTTACGCCGTCGTAGTTACAACCGGGGGCTGTTTTGGTTTGGATAATTAAAAACTATGAAAAACTTTGATTTAAAAGCTATACTTCTGGGAAAATGATTTTTCTTATGAACATAAAACCATATCCAAAAATCATGGTTAAACTCAAAGTGAAAGTATGTTTTTCAAAACAGTCATCAAGATGTCGTTCTTTCGACGGAAATGACTACCTCTTTCAAAAATGACTTGTAACTTGTATTTCTGAATATAAACCTATACCTTTTCTGTTTAGTTTCATAAATTCAAGTTCAATACAAAATCGTGGCCGCTTAAATCACTCAAAACGGATTAGAAACGAAGAAATGGCGAGCAAAACAAAATTGGTAAAAACTACTCATTTTAGCTACGTGAAAATTGGTAACAAATCTATTCCAACCATAACTTAATCAACTTGTATTGTATATTATATAATCTTGAGATACCATAGACACGTATACAATGTTTCGACCTATCATGTCGACACATCTGTATATATTTCGGAACAGCCATAGACACTCTATATGTGAATGTTGGAGTTAGCTATACATAGTTGAGGTTAATTCCAAAATATATATAGTTTGAGTTGTGATCAATACTGAGATATGTATACACTGGGTCGTGGATTGATTCAAGATAATATATATCGATTTATTTCTGTACATCTAACTGTGGACAACTAGTTGTAGGTTACTAACGGGGACAACTGACTTAATAAACTTAAAACATCAAAATGTATTAAAAGTGTTGTAAATATATTTTGAACATACTTTGATATATATGTACATATTTGTTATAGGTTCGTGAATCGACCAGTGGCCAAGTCTTACTTCCCGACGAAGTAAAAAATCTATGAAAGTGAGTTATAGTCCCACTTTTAAAATCTAATATTTTTGGGATAAGAATACATGCAGGTTTTATAAATGATTTACAAAATAGACACAAGTACGTGAAACTACATTCTATGGTTGAATTATCGAAATCAAATATGCCCCTTTTTATTAAGTCTGGTAATCTAAGAATTAGGGAACAGACACCCTAATTGACGCGAATCCTAAAGATAGATCTATTGGGCCTAACGAACCCCATCCAAAGTACCGGATGCTTTAGTACTTCGAAATTTATATCATATCCGAAGGGTGTCCCGGAATGATGGGGATATTCTTATATATGCATCTTGTTAATGTCGGTTACCAGGTGTTCACCATATGAATGATTTTTATCTCTATGTATGGGATGTATATTGAAATATGAAATCTTGTGGTCTATTGTTACGATTTGATATATATAGGTTAAACCTATAACTCACCAACATTTTTGTTGACGTTTAAAGCATGTTTATTATCAGGTGAATATTAAGAGCTTCCATTGGTGCATACTAAAATAAGGACAAGATTTGGAGTCCATGTTTGTATGATATTATGTAAAAACTGCATTCAAGAAACATATGTCGATGTAATATATTTCTATTGTAAACCATTATGTAATGGTCGTGTGTAAACAGTATATTTTAGATTATCATTATTTGATAATCTATGTAATGCTTTTGAAACCTTTATTGATAAAATAAAGCTTATGGTTGTCTTAAAAATGAATGCAGTCTTTGAAAAACGTCTCATATAGAGGTCAAAACCTCGCAACGAAATCAATTAATATGGAACGTTTATAATCAATATGAATGAGACATTTCAAGATTGGTCACTCTTCTCCATGAGAGTGAGAATAGGTCTATTAGCAATTAATAGTTAATTAAGTGGAAGGTCGAGTATGCTTGACCGACAGGTAGGACTGATGAATCCCGATGGCATATCCCTAGGCTTAGAGGCGTACGGAGGAATTTGTGAGAATCTACCTTGTGAGTGATGGATGTGACTCACATTATTAAAGGTGTGATGTCATTGTAAGTATGACGTCTAGAGTAACTGTGTATAACGGCTTCAGGAGTTTGAAGTTGATTATCGAGAATTTGGATGTTTATATGACCAGCGATGATAATGGTCATGTCCATTGGTGAACAATAATATCGCAAGGTGTTACCATCTTGGCAACTTGAGTGTGGAATAAAATCTTATGTGGGGGATTTTTTTACTTTTTCTCGAGAAAAATCTGGTAGTGTTTATAGTAAGAGATGTTGGAGAGCACCGTTCTAGACCTCAATAAGGATGCGAATTCCTAACGAGGTAGAGTCACGAGCTATTCACATGGGACTTGAGGTCGGGCGTTATGATCATCGAGTTAGGATTTGAAGATGCTATGTGTGGGGTCTATTGTGATGGGGTTGAGTGGTACATAGGTCCTTGTGAGAAGGGGGAATCGGGAATTGTGAAGACCCGTCCTAATCCATCCGGACGAAGTCCATATCGATTATAAACGATTCACAACAGTTGATTACATTGCGAGGTACTTGACCTCTCTATGATACATTTTACAAACATTGCATTTGTTTTTGAAAAGACAATCTTTCATTACATCGAAAGTTGACGGCATGCATACCATTTCATAATATATCTATCTATAATTGACTTAATAATTATCTTGATGAACTCAACGACTTGAATGCAACGTCTTTTGAAATATGTCATGAATGACTCCAAGTAATATCTCTAAAATTAGCAAATGCACAGTGGAAAATTTCTTTCGTACCTGAGAATAAACATGCTTTCAAGTGTCAACCAAAAGGTTGGTGAGTTCATTAGTTTATCATAAATAATCATTTCATAGCTTTTAATAGACCACAAGATTTCATATTTCCATTTCTCATAAACATACGTCCCATACATAGAGACAAAATAATCATTCATATGGATTGAACACCTGGTAATCGACATTCACAATATGTATATAAGAATATCCCCATCATTCCGGGATCCTCCTTCGGACATGATATAAATTTCGAAGTACTAAAGCATCCGGTACTTTGGATGGGGCTTGTTGGGCCCGATAGATCTATCTTTAGGATTCGCGTCAATTAGGGTGTCTGTTCCCTAATTCTTAGATTACCAGACTAAAAAGGGGCATATTCGGTTTAATAATCCAGCCATAGAATGTAGTTTTGATCACTTGTGTCTATTTCGTAAAGCATTTATAAAAGCAGCGCATGTATTCTCAGTCCCAAAAATATATATTGCAAAAGTATTTAAAAAGGAAATAATGAAACTCACCATATTGTATTTTGTAGTAAAAATACATATTACGACATTGAACAATTGTAGGGTTGACCTTGGATTCACGAACCTATATCATTTATATATATATTAACACATATAATTATCATGTAATAATAAGCAAACTAGTTTATATATATTAATTATATAATATATTATTTATTTAAAATAGTAATGTATTTATTATTTCAACTATTATGTATATATCTTTATATGTTATTTTATATTAAAATAGTACATTAGATATACTTATGATATATATAATAACTTTATTTTTATATAAATATCTTTTGTTTGTTAAGATAATTATGATAATACTAAGATAATAATAGTAATAGTAATTATAATAATAATAATAATAATAATGATAATACCTATGAGAATAATGAAAATGATAATTTTAATAAAAGTACTTTTGTTAATAATAATAATTTCAAAAATGATAATTTTAAGGATAATGCTAATAATAATAATTATAATGATAAGACTAATAATTATAATGATAATACTAGTATTACTAATGATTCCTTTGATAATAATAATAATAGTAATAATAAATATAACTACTTTGATAATAAAACTACCTTCTAAGCTTTTCTAAAAAAAAATTGCCATCAACCGGGTTCGAACCCGTGACCTCTCGAATGCACAAACACCCCTATACCACTCTTCCATTCCTTGCATTTCTGATTTAATACTCCTTCCACTACTATTTAACCCGTTTCCCAGTTTATTCACCATCTTCTCCACATTTAATCAAATCAAATCCGATCCAAAATTAAATCACACATAACCTCGTTCATAATATGTTTGATCAGCCAGATATAGCAGTAACAAAACAGCTGCACAAATTAGTGGTTTGCGAGGGTTTTGAAAGGTGGTGGTGGTTGTTTTTACTTCGAACATCATGGAGACGGATAACATTTGCAGCAGCCCCATTACCAAAAGCCCAAACGTATGTTGCATCCCAAATTAAGTTAGTTGGCCCAACTTACTATAACTTAGTTCACAGCCCCACCGTTTTCAGTTGATATCGACTAAAAAAAATACAAAATAGATATTGGATTCTCTATTTGTATTATCATCATCGACCTAATTTAGCAAGTGGGGAACAAGGATTGTCTGCCATAAGACTCTTTCATTGTCCCACCAATATAATTAAGATGCCTTATATAATTCACTATCCCTTCGCTACATATCAAATATAATCGCTTACATAATCATCTTTATTATTACTTTTCGTTAGTTTAATATCATCATCAATGTCAAAACGTCAAGTGGGGTTTGTGTACTTATAAAGTGTCGGCCAAAAAATAAAACAAAAGCAGACTGAGTCCACGAAAATTATTCTAATCATCTTCCTTTTTCTTTAAAAAAAAAACAAGTGGGATTATTGTTTGATAATTGTTGGTAAAAGAAGGGAAGTAGCAGCACTTTTATAATATACTATCACTTTCACTTTGCCACCTTAAATACTCGATCCATTGTCATACCGAATGGCAACAAAGATTATATGTGGTTCATAGTTGAAGGCTAAACCGAATTGGTTGCAGCCGTAATAAGAGTTTAATGGTGATCGTGGTTTCTTTGGTAGCAGCAACAGGTTTAACGAGGTATATATATTTGGCATTCCTAATGGTTATTGATTTTGGTTTGAGGTGTTGATTTGCATCTGCAAATCGTATCTTGTTTGATCGAGCAAGGTGCATCACAAAAGGTGGTTAAATGGATGTGGTGGTGGTTTATAATTGTGCATAGTAGCAGCAGGTTTCGTGGGTTTCTTGTAGAACAAACGGTAGTACAGAAATAGTTATAGCAGCATCGACAAGAACAAGTGAGGTTTGGTTTAATAGTTGTTGTTGTTGCTCGTGATGATTCGTGTAACTAAAACAGAAAAAGAAATAGTGATGGTGATTATTAGGTGACTCACGATGGTTACATGTGGGGTGACAGGTTTTTGGTTAATGATCATAAGTATTTATGTGGTGGTTCTCCATGGTGGACAATGGTGGTGGATCATGGTTGTACGGTGGCTCAAAAAGTAGTGACGTGCAGGAGAAAGAGAGAAGGAAGATATAGAAATGAAATGGGTGTTTGCATAACCCTTCCAATTTATGGATGTATATTATAGATAATAGAAAAAGTTAATAGAAAGAGTTAAGAAAAATTTCCACTTGCAACTTTTAAAAGCATCCAATTAATCACCCGTGAATTTTAATTGTATGTTTGCTACCGACACCATTTCTCGAAATAATATAGCGTACCCCGTTATTAATTAGTGGCGGATAAAAAGTCTTCGGAAAAATACTAAATTTTTACAGTAATTATCTTTAATTATTTCAGTCATTATGGTATAAAATTGGATCATTAATTATTAAATAAAAATTACATTAATTATTCACTCTCATCCCCCAAGTAAAATATAAAAAGTTTTAAAATTTGACAAACAACTTCTAAATATATTATTACTAAGCTTAAAATTTATAAAACTCATTTTCGGATCACCGTTTATTTTAAAATCATATAAATTCAAATTAAACTTCTCTAATGTCAATCGGAATATCAAACGAGTATTACAATCCTTTAATATTTATTTTTAATATACATTATTTATATAAAGATATGTTTTAAATAATAATTCTTATAATATCCTATTTCTAATTTATTAATTTTTATAACAATAACATATAATATTTCAAATTATATTTCGAATTATTATTTATATATATACACACAAATCTATTTACAATTTAATTGTTCGTGAATCGTCGGGAATAGTCGAAGGGTAATTGATTGCATGAACACATTTCAAAGTTTTTTTTTTTTTTTGAAACATCAACATTACAGACTTTGCTTATCGTATCGAAATTAAATAAGATTCAAGTTTAAATTTGGTCGGAAATTCCCGGGTCATCACAGGAATCACCAAAGTGTGGTATGAGGCCCAATGAAAGGTCATTAGTGTTATCAAAAAACTGTTTTGTTATTGTTATTAGTAGTAGTAGTATACAGTGACATTTTAAGTTACTTACTTAAGGTTGATGATCTCGATTGTCCTTCTTGTTGTTTGATTACCTGTTTGTGTTTCTAGTTGTGATAGCATCTCCAACTTTTAATATGCAGCCAATATAGTCTGTTGATAGGCATGTTAACAGCAGATGATCAGATTATGGATGTTAATGCATAGAGTGTCATTAGTTGGTCATGGTAGCTATCACATAAAATATGATGGACGAGTTACCCGTGAGAAATTGTTCTGACTTGACTCTCTGACGCAGCTACTCTTATGAGATCAATTAGTAGTATATGGAAATCCTTTTGATGTTATATCTCCGAGTTTGGTAAACTTCTTAAAGTACAAAGAGGTGGGATTCGTTAGCTTGTATCGTGTACCCTATGTTCAACAACTAGATTTAGTTGACTACATCATAGAGGTTAAAAGATGTAAATGTTACTTAGTTAGTTTGTGTATGGTCTGTTTACATGATGATCAATAAGGATACAACAGTATGGTTTTTGTACTAGGATCTATGGGGTTCGTGCAATCCACTTGTGTTAAAACTTTGGCTTATAGTGTTTTGTGTCTATCATTGGGCCTCAAGTCAGCAATGGCTCCTGGTTGTTGCATCCTGAAGAGATAGATAATATAAGTAGTGTTACTATATAATGGATGTTAATTCTAAATTATTATAGTTATTGTAATGGATAAATAATTTGACAAAAATAGAATATAGGGAGAGGCTAACACTGATAATAAAAAAATTAGTAAAAAAACCTTAACATTTCACTCAATCAAAGAACTTCTAAAGTCAAGTATCATAACATCAACAAAAATATTTAATTTTAATCAATCAAAGAATTATAATATAGATGAAGGTTAATACTGATAACAAACAAACTAGTCAAGTAAGATTAACATTTCACTCAATCGGAGAACTCCTAAACTCAAGTATTATAACATCAAAAAGAGATAGAGAATTCATAGTGATGTGACAAACGTTAACACCTATAAGTTAATATATTAGCGAATAATATTTAACATTTCTACCAATCGAATAATTTTCTCAACTCAAGTATCAAAAACATCGTCATTGATAGTAATGAACATGTATGAAGTGTAAATAAAAAAGAGAAGACTTGTCTATTGGTATCTCATCATTGATTAAAGAGAGATATATTAGGTTAGTAGCTACCTACCTTGATTCCATTGGTGATGATGTCTAAAACACGGTTGTATTGTGTGATGCAGTGAACATGACATACCACGATAAAGCATATAAAGAAGCAACATGGTGGTTAAAACATACATCAACAAAGAAAGCATGCACTTATATACAACGTCCATCAAATAGATTTGTGGAAGGGCAACTGTTTACCTTTAGGTTAATGACTAACATAGCCTGTGGTGCAAGATGACATGTGTATTAACTACTGAAATAGAACAGAAAAGTTTGCACCTATGAGTGCAAATATTGACAGCATGTTAGGTACTGTGGTTCAGTAAATGAGCGTCATTTGATCTAACTGTGATAAAGTTAATGTCTTTGTTAGTTAATAAATATGATTCTCTTAGTATCATGGTGTAGTGACCCGAACTTTTCCATGTTTATATTTATTAATTGAGATTGATATTTACATGATTAAATATTTCCAACATGTTAAGCAATCAAACTTGTTAAGACTTGATTAATTGAAATATGTTTCATATAGACAATTGACCACCCAAGTTGACCGGTGATTCACGAACGTTAAAACTTGTAAAAACTATATAATGACATATATATGGATATATATATATAGTTAACATGATACTATGATAAGTAAACATATCATTAAGTATATTAACAATGAACTACATATGTAAAAACAAGACTACTAACTTAATGATTTTTAAACGAGACATATATGTAACGATTATCGTTGTAAAGACATTTAATGTATATATATCATATTAAGAGATATTCATACATGATAATATCATGATAATATAATAATTTAAAATCTAATTGATATTATAAACATTGGGTTAACAACATTTAACAAGATCGTTAACCTAAAGGTTTCAAAACAACACTTACATGTAACGACTAACGATGACTTAACGACTCAGTTAAAATGTATATACATGTAGTGTTTTAATATGTATTTATACACTTTTGAAAGACTTCAATACACTTATCAAAATACTTCTACTTAACAAAAATTCTTACAATTACATCCTCGTTCAGTTTCATCAACAATTCTACTCGTATGCACCCGTATTCGTACTCGTACAATACATAGCTTTTATATGTATGTACTATTGGTATATACACTCCAATGATCAGCTCTTAGTATTCCATGTAAGTGAGTCACCTAACACATGTGGGAACCATCATTTGGCAACTAGCATGAAATATCTCATAAAATTACAAAAATATGAGTAATCATTCATGACTTATTTACATGAAAACAAAATTACATATCCTTTATATCTAATCCATACACCAACGACCAAAAACACCTACAAACACTTTCATTCTTCAATTTTCTTCATCTAATTGATCTCTCTCAAGTTCTATCTTCAAGTTCTAAGTATTCTTCATAAATTCTACAAGTTCTAGTTACATAAAATCAAGAATACTTTCAAGTTTGCTAGCTCACTTCCAATCTTGTAAGGTGATCATCCAACCTCAAGAAATCTTTGTTTATTATAGTAGGTTATCATTCTAATACAAGGTAATAATCATATTCAAACTTTGGTTCAATTTCTATAACTATAACAATCTTATTTCAAGTGATGATCTTACTTGAACTTGTTTTCGTGTCATGATACTGCTTCAAGAACTTCGAGCCATCCAAGGATCCGTTGAAGCTAGATCCATTTTTCTATTTTCCAGTAGGTATATCCAGGGAACTTAAGGTAGTAATGATGTTCATAACATCATTCGATTCATACATATAAACCTATCTTATTCGAAGGTTTAAACTTGTAATCACTAGAACATAGTTTAGTTAATTCTAAACTTGTTCGCAAACAAAAGTTAATCCTTCTAACTTGACTTTTAAAATCAACTAAACACATGTTCTATATCTATATGATATGCTAACTTAATGATTTAAAACCTGGAAACACGAAAAACACCATAAAACCGGATTTACGCCGTCGTAGTAACACCGCGGGCTGTTTTGGGTTAGTTAATTAAAAACTATGATAAACTTTGATTTAAAAGTTGTTATTCTGAGAAAATGATTTTTATTATGAACATGAAACTATATCCAAAAATTATGGTTAAACTCAAAGTGGAAGTATGTTTTCTAAAATGGTCATCTAGACGTCGTTCTTTCGACTGAAATGACTACCTTTACAAAAACGACTTGTAACTTATTTTTCTGACTATAAACCTATACTTTTTCTGTTTAGATTCATAAAATAGAGTTCAATATGAAACCATAGCAATTTGATTCACTCAAAACGGATTTAAAATGAAGAAGTTATGGGTAAAACAAGATTGGATAATTTTTCTCATTTTAGCTACGTGAAAATTGGTAACAAATCTATTCCAACCATAAATTAATCAACTTGTATTGTATATTATGTAATCTTGAGATACCATAGACACGTATACAATGTTTCGACCTATCATGTCGACACATCTATATATATTTCGGAACAACCATAGACACTCTATATGTGAATGTTGGAGTTAGCTATACAGGGTTGAGGTTGATTCCAAAATATATATAGTTTGAGTTGTGATCAATACTGAGATACGTATACACTGGGTCGTGGATTGATTCAAGATAATATTTATCGATTTATTTCTGTACATCTAACTGTGGACAACTAGTTGTAGGTTACTAACGAGGACAACTGACTTAATAAACTTAAAACATCAAAATATATTAAAATTGTTGTAAATATATTTTGAACATACTTTGATATATATGTATATATTGTTATAGGTTCGTGAATCAACCAGTGGCCAAGTCTTACTTCTCGACGAAGTAAAAATCTGTGAAAGTGAGTTATAGTGCCACTTTTAAAATCTAATATTTTTGGGATGAGAATACATGCAGGTTTTATAAATGATTTACAAAATAGACACAAGTACGTGCAACTACATTCTATGGTTGAATTATCGAAATCGAATATGCCCCTTTTTATTAAGTCTGGTAATCTAAGAATTAGGGAACAGACACCCTAATTAACGCGAATCCTAAAGATAGATCTATTGGGCCTAACAAACCCCATCCATATAGAGGCCAAAACCTCGCAACGAAATCAATTAATATGGTCGTGTGTAAACAGGATATTTTAGATTACCATTATTTGATAATCTACGTAAAGCTTTTTAAACCTTTATTGATGAAATAAAGGTTATGGTTTGTTTTAAAATGAATGCAGTCTTTGAAAAACGTCTCATATAGAGGTCAAAACCTCGCAACGAAATCAATTAATATGGAACGTTTTAATTAATAAGAACGGGACATTTCAGTTGGTATCCGAGCGTTGGTATTAGAGAACCAAAATTTTGCATTAGTGTGTCTTATCGAGTTTGTTAGGATGCATTAGTGAGTCTGGACTTCGACCGTGTTTACTTGAAAAATAATTGCTTAACAAATTTTGTTGGAAACTATATATTTTTAACATGTGAACATTATGTGATATATTAATCTCTTAACGCGTTTGATATTATGTGATAGATGTCTACCTCTAGAACAAGTCCCATTGACTCACCTAATAATAATGAAGAGTCAAATGTAAATTGGAATGATTCGTGGACTGATTCACAAGTTCCCGAAGAGGAACCGGAAGAAGAGTCGGAACCGGAAGAAGAATCGAACCGGAAGAAGAATCGGAACCGGATGAAGAAATAGAACCGGTGGGAGAAATAATAAAACGGTTAAGTAAAAGAAAATCCTCAACCAACCGACCAAGGTTAATTATGGTCAATGGTGTTTCTGCCAAGGAAACAAAATATTGGGAGGATTACCAATTCTCCGATGAATCGGATTCCGACGAGAATTCCGATGATGTTATAGAAATTACCCCAACTGAATTTAAAAAGGCAAAAGAAAATAATAAGGGAAAGGGCATAAAAATAGAGAAATCTAATTCCAACCCCGATGAACTTTATATGTATCGTCAACCCCCGAAGTCCTTAAGTTGTAACAATGACCCGGGAACCTCTAAACCACCAGGTTTTTCTAAACCAATGTGAAAAACGACGGCTCATATTAGGGGAACATCATATATCCCTAGAAACTTGGCAAAACGAACCAAAACCGAAGAAGAAGAAGAAACAAGCGAGTCGGAATAAGATAGTTGTATTCGTGCGGTGTAATATATGTAATATAGTGTGCTTATGCTTTATGATATATGTAAAAATTGCTTGTATTAAAAAGTATTTTTTTTTTTGAATCTAACTTTTGTCTATTTTACATTATAAAAACACAAAATGGATAGACAACCCAATATTTTAAGAGACCTACCCGGAGACATGATTGACGAAATCTTGTCTAGAGTCGGTCAGAATTCTTCGGCACAACTATTTAAGGAGAGATCAGTTTGTAAGACATTCGAAGAACGTTCCAAGAATGCCTTGGTTTATAAAAGGCTTTCGTTCGAAAGATGGGGGATATCACATTGGGAAATCCATAAGTTACAATGTGTTTACTTTGACGCATATATTGCGGGGAACCCAAATGCTATTTTACGCAATGGGTTAAGAAATTATTTTGACTCAATATATCCGAATATTGGACTTCGTGATTTAGAAAAAGCGGCTAACATGCAACATAAAGAAGCATGTTATGCTTACGGATTAGTAATGTTCGCTTCTCACCAAAGTGAGAACAAGAACATCGGGCTACAACTATTAAACAAAACGTTCCCACAAGTGACGGAGTCGGTAATTGGGGTAAGAAATGAGGTTTTTAGATTGTTACGAGACTGTTGGACATTACGTAACCCTCGTCCCTTTGATGACGTTACAACACGCTGTCTTATCAACGGCCATAACGGTTATGTTCCACAAGACCAAGGATGGGAAGTAATCCTAGTAAAACCAGAATGCATGACATGTTTCTGGACGTATGAATTACGTGTCTTTATTGCCTTTGCTGAACGACTTGTGTACTAGCTAGAATTATCTTCACCAAGGTTGTAAAAGTGGCGAGTCGGGGACGCATCGGTCGAGACCTAAAAAGGACGCGTCGGTCGAGTCGGGGACGCATCGTGGACGCATCGGTCGTTGACCAACGTTGACTTTATTGATTAAGTCTTAAATATATATTTATATATGTATAAAATAGTTGATTCTGTACCATAAATCTCTTAAATAAGAACTTGAATTTAAATACAATCAAACTTCAAACTTAATTAATATTACCGAGTACATAATCAGTAACGACACAGAGAAAAGAGCGGCTCAAAAAATGAAAACAAACCCTAATTGTAAAACATATCACTTCTTGACGAAAATTTGAATGATTTTGACCGTTTTTGACCAACTTTGACCGTCTTTGACCGAACTCTTAGCTTTGACCGTCTTTTAAGTCATTTTAAAAAAAAACGGGACGAAGAACCCAAAAAAATGACGCATCGGCCGACGCGTCGGCCAAGTCGGCCGACTTTTACAACACTGATCTTCACAACCATCTTGTATCAAATTTATTGTGTGCTATATTTCATGCTATATGTAAAATAAGCGGTATTGTAAATTTGTATAATATTGTGTAAAAGTTTGAACGCGAAATATTATTATAATCAATTTTTCATATAGAATTGTAGTAGTTGAATTGTATATTAGCTACTAAGTATGAACTTAACGGGTAAGTACTACCCGAATTTAAACTTATAAAACGCTAATATGAAGAAAAAGCTTTTATAAATGAGTTCATATTATGCTACGAAATACTATTAACTACTCTTAATATTCTGTATGATTAACTTGTTCCATTTGACTATTTTGAAGGAAATGGCACCGACTACTCGACACACCGTGAATATGAATGAAGAGGAATTCCGTACTTTTCTAGCTTCAAACATAGCCGCAGTACAGGCTGCGCTACATACCAACAATAACCTTGGATCTAGCAGTACATGAAATCTTGTAGGATGCACCTATAAAGAATTCACTGCCTGCAAACCTTTAGAATTTGATGGAACCGAAGGACCGATCGAATTGAAACGGTGGACCGAGAAGGTCGAATCGGTGTTTCCCATAAGTAAGTGTACTGAAGAGGACAAAGTGAAGTACGCTACGCATACCTTCACAGGTTCTGCGTTAACATGGTGGAATACCTATCTAGAGCAAGTGGGACAAGACGATGCGTACGCACTACCGTGGTCAGCATTCAAGCACTTGATGAACGAGAAGTACCGTCCCAGAACCGAGGTCAATAAGCTCAAGACAGAACTTAGAGGGTTACGAACCCAAGGATTTGATATTACCACGTACGAAAGATGATTCACAGAATTGTGCCTATTGTGTCCGGGAGCATTCGAAGATGAGGAAGAGAAGATCGACGCGTTTGTGAAAGGATTACCGGAAAGAATCCAAGAAGATATAAGTTCACACGAGCCCGCCTCCATACAACAGGCATGTAGAATGGCTCACAAACTAGTGAACCAGATTGAAGAAATAATTAAAGAACAGACTGTTGAAGAGGCCAATGTGAAGCAAGTCAAAAGAAAGTGGGAGGAAAACGGTGATAAGAATCACCAATACAACAACAACAGCAATTACAACAATAATCGCAACAATTATCCCAACAATCGCAACATCAATCGCAACTACAACAAACGGCCCAACAACAACAACAACAACAACAACAACAACAACTACTACAACAATCATCCCAACAACAATAATAACCACAACAACAACAACAATCAGAAGCAGCTATGCCAAAGGTGTGAAAAGTATCACTCGGGGTTCTGCACCAAATTTTGCAACAAGTGTAAAAGAAATGGTCATAGCGCGGCGAAGTGTGAGGTCTACGGACCAGGGGTTAATAGAACGAAAGGAACAAATGGTGTCGGAACGAGTAATGGCGGAGCAAGTAGTGTCGGAGCAAGTTATGCCAATGTAGTTTGTTATAAATGTGGAAAACCGGGCCACATTATTAGAAATTGCCCGAACCAGGAGAACACGAATGGACAAGGCCGCGGAAGAGTTTTCAATATTAATGCGGCAGAGGTACAGGAAGACCCGGAACTTGTTACGGGTACGTTTCTTATTGACAATAAATCTGCTTACATTTTATTTGATTCGGGTGCGGATAGAAGCTATATGAGTAGAGATTTTTGTGCTAAATTAAGTTGTCCATTGACGCCTTTGGATAGTAAATTTTTACTCGAATTAGCAAATGGTAAATTAATTTCAGCAGATAATATATGTCGGAATCGAGAAATTAAACTGGTTAGCGAAACATTTAAGATTGATTTGATACCAGTAGAGTTAGGGAGTTTTGATGTGATAATCGGTATGGACTGGTTGAAAGAAGTGAAAGCAGAGATAGTTTGTTACAAAAATGCAATTCGCATTATACGAGAAAAAGGAAAACCCTTAATGGTGTACGGAGAAAAAGGCAACACGAAGCTACATCTTATTAGTAATTTGAAGGCACAAAAACTAATAAGAAAAGGTTGCTATGCTGTTCTAGCACACGTCGAGAAAGTACAAACTGAAGAAAAGAGCATCAATGATGTTCCCATTGCAAAAGAATTTCCTGATGTATTTCCGAAAGAATTACCGGGATTACCCCCACATCGATCCGTTGAATTTCAAATAGATCTTGTACCAGGAGCTGCACCAATAGCTCGTGCTCCTTACAGACTCGCACCCAGTGAGATGAAAGCACTACAAAGCCAATTACAAGAACTTTTAGAGCGTGGTTTCATTCGACCAAGCACATCACCGTGGGGAGCTCCTGTTTTGTTTGTCAAGAAGAAAGATGGTACATTCAGGTTGTGTATCGACTACCGAGAGTTGAACAAACTTACCATCAAGAACCGCTACCCACTACTGAGAATCGAAGACTTATTTGATCAACTACAAGGCTCGTCTGTTTATTCAAAGATTGACTTACGTTCCGGGTATGATCAAATGCGGGTGAAAGAAGATGATATTCCAAAGACTGCTTTCAGAACACGTTACGGTCATTACGAGTTTATGGTCATGCCGTTTGGTTTAACTAATGCACCAGCTGTGTTCATGGACCTTATGAACCGAGTGTGTGGACCATACCTTGACAAGTTTGTCATTGTTTTCATTGATGACATACTTATTTACTCAAAGAATGACCAAGAACATGGTAAACATTTGAGAAAGGTGTTAGAAGTATTGAGGAAGGAAGAATTGTACGCTAAGTTTTCAAAGTGTGCATTTTGGTTGGAAGAAGTTCAATTCCTCGGTCACATAGTGAACAAAGAAGGTATTAAGGTGGATCCGGCAAAGATAAAAACTGTTGAAAAGTGGGAAACCCCGAAAACTCCAAAAAACATACGCCAGTTTTTAGGACTAGCTGGTTACTACAGAAGGTTCATCCAAGACTTTTCCAGAATAGCAAAACCCTTGACTGCATTAACGCATAAAGGGAAGAAATTTGAATGGAATGATGAACAAGAGAAAGCGTTTCAGTTATTGAAGAAAAAGCTAACTACGGCACCTATATTGTCATTGCCTGAAGGGAATGATGATTTTGTGATTTATTATGACGCATAAAAGCAAGGTCTCGGTTGTGTATTAATGCAACGAACGAAGGTGATTGCTTATGCGTCTAGACAATTGAAGATTCACGAACAAAATTATACGACGCGTGATTTGGTATTAGGCGCGGTTGTTTTTGCATTAAAGACTTGGAGGCACTACTTATATGGGGTCAAAAGTATTATATATACCGACCACAAAAGTCTTCAACACATATTTAATCAGAAACAATTGAATATGAGGCAGCGTAGGTGGATTGAATTATTGAGTGATTACGACTTTGAGATTCGTTACCACCCGGGGAAGGCAAATGTGGTAGCTGATGCCTTGAGCAGGAAGGACAGAGAACCAATTCGAGTAAAATCTATGAATATAATTATTCATAATAACCTTACTACTCAAATAAAGGAGGCGCAACATGGAGTTTTAAAAAAGGGAAATTTAAAGGATGAAATACCCAAAGGATCGGAGAAGCATCTTAATATTCGGGAAGACGGAACCCGGTATAGGGCTGAAAGGATTTGGGTACCAAAATTTGGAGATATGAAAGAAATGGTACTTAGAGAAGCTCATAAAACCCGATACTCAATACATCCTGGAACGGGGAAGATGTACAAGGATCTCAAGAAACATTTTTGGTGGCCGGGTATGAAAGCCGATGTTGCTAAATACGTAGGAGGATGTTTGATGTGTTCTAAGGTCAAAGCTGAGCATCAGAAACCATCAGGTCTACTTCAACAACCCGAAATCCCGAAATGGAAATGGGAAAACATTACCATGGATTTCATCACTAAATTGAAAAGGACTGCAAGTGGTTTTGATACTATTTGGGTAATAGTTGATCGTCTCACCAAATCAGCACACTTCCTGCCAATAAGAGAAGATGACAAGATGGAGAAGTTAGCACGACTGTATTTGAAGGAAGTCGTCTCCAGAGATGGAATACCAATCTCTATTATTTCTGATAGGGATGGTAGATTTATTTCAAGATTCTGGCAGACATTACAGCAAGCATTAGGAACTCGTCTAAACATGAGTACTGCCTATCATCCACAAACTGATGGGCAGAGCAAAAGGACGATACAAACGCTTGAAGACATGCTACGAGCATGTGTTATTGATTTCGGAAACAGTTGGGATCGACATCTACCGTTAGCAGAATTTTCCTACAACAACAGCTACCATTCAAGCATTGAGATGGCGCCGTTTGAAGCACTTTATGGTAGAAAGTGCAGGTCTCCGATTTATTGGAGTGAAGTGGGGGATAGACAGATTACGGGTCCGGAGATTATACAAGAAACTACCGAGAAGATCATCCAAATTCAACAACGGTTGAAAATCGCCCAAAGTCGACAAAAGAGCTACGCTGACTTTAAAAGAAAAGATATAGAATTTGAAATTGGAGAGATGGTCATGCTTAAAATTGCACCTTGGAAAGGCGTTGTTCGATTTGGTAAACGAGGGAAATTAAATCCAAGGTATATTGGACCATTCAAGATTATTGATCGTGTCGGACCAGTAGCTTACCGACTTGAGTTACCTAAACAACTCGCGGCTGTACATAACACTTTCCACGTCTCAAATTTGAAGAAATGTTTTGCTAAAGAAGATCTCACTATTCCGTTAGATGAAATCCAAATCAACGAAAAACTCCAATTCATCGAAGAACCCGTCGAAATAATAGATCGTGAGGTTAAAAGACTTAAGCAAAACAAGATACCAATTGTTAAGGTTTGATGGAATGCTCGTAGAGGACCTGAGTTCACCTGGGAGCATGAAGATCAGATGAATAAGAAATACCCGCATCTATTTCCAGAAGATTCGTCAACACCTTCAACAGCTTAAAATTTCGGGACGAAATTTATTTAACGGGTAGGTACTGTAGTGACCCGATACTATGATACTATGATAAGTAAACATATCATTAACATGATACTATGATAAGTAAACATATCATTAAGTATATTAACAATGAACTACATATGTAAAAACAAGACTACTAACTTAATGATTTTTAAACGAGACATATATGTAACGATTATCGTTGTAAAGACATTTAATGTATATATATCATATTAAGAAATATTCATACATGATAATATTATGATAATATAATAATTTAAAATCTCATTTGATATTATAAACATTGGGTTAACAACATTTAACAAGATCGTTAACCTAAAGGTTTCAAAACAACACTTACATGTAACGACTAACGATGACTTAACGACTCAGTTAAAATGTATATACATGTAGTGTTTTAATATGTATTTATACACTTTTGAAATACTTCAATACACTTATCAAAATACTTCTACTTAACAAAAATGCTTACAATTACATCCTCGTTCAGTTTCATCAACAATTCTACTAGTATGCACCCGTATTCGTACTTGTACAATACACAGCTTTTATATGTATGTACTATTGGTATATACACTCCAATGATCAGCTCTTAGCATCCCATGTGAGTCACCTAACACATGTGGGAACCATCATTTGGCAACTAGCATGAAATATCTCATAAAATTACAAAAATATGAGTAATCATTCATGACTTATTTACATGAAAACAAAATTACATATCCTTTATATCTAATCCATACACCAACGACCAAAAACACCTACAAACACTTTCATTCTTCAATTTTCTTCATCTAATTGATCTCTCTCAAGTTCTATCTTCAAGTTCTAAGTATTCTTCATAAATTCTACAAGTTCTAGTTACATAAAATCAAGAATACTTTCAAGTTTGCTAGCTCACTTCCAATCTTGTAAGGTGATCATCCAACCTCAAGAAATCTTTGTTTCTTGCAGTAGGTTATCATTCTAATACAAGGTAATAATCATATTCAAACTTTGGTTCAATTTCTATAACTATAACAATCTTATTTCAAGTGATGATCTTACTTGAACTTGTATTCGTGTCATGATTCTGCTTCAAGAACTTCGAGCCATCCAAGAATCCGTTGAAGCTAGATCCATTTTTCTCTTTTCCAGTAGGTTTATCCAAGGAACTTAAGGTAGTAATGATGTTCATAACATCATTCAATTCATACATATAAACCTATCTTATTCGAAGGTTTAAACATGTAATCACTAGAACATAGTTTAGTTAATTCAAAACTTGTTCGCAAACAAAACTTAATCCTTATAACTTGACTTTTAAAATCGACTAAACATATGTTCTATATCTATATGATATGCTAACTTAATGATTTAAAACCTGGAAACACGAAAAACACCGTAAAACTGGATTTACGCCGTCGTAGTAACACCGCGGGCTGTTTTGGGTTAGTTAATTAAAAACTATGATAAACTTTGATTTAAAAGTTTTTATTCTGAGAAAATGATTTTTATTATGAACATGAAACTATATCCAAAAATTATGGTTAAACTCAAAGTGGAAGTATGTTTTCTAAAATGGTCATCTAGACGTCGTTCTTTCGACTGAAATGACTACCTTTACAAAAATGACTTGTAACTTATTTTTCCGACTATAAACCTATACTTTTTCAATTTAGATTCATAAAATAGAGTTCAATATGAAACCATAGCAATTTGATTCACTCAAAACGGATTTAAAATGAAGAAGTTATGGGTAAAACAAGATTGGATAATTTTTCTCATTTTAGCTACGTGAAAATTGGTAACAAATCTATTCCAACCATAACTTAATCAACTTGTATTGTATATTATGTAATCTTAAGATACCATAGACACGTATACAATGTTTCGACCTATCATGTCGACACATCTATATATATTTCGGAACAACCATAGACACTCTATATGTGAATGTTGGAGTTAGCTATACAGGGTTGAGGTTGATTCCAAAATATATATAGTTTGAGTTGTTATCAATACTGAGATACGTATACACTGGGTCGTGGATTGATTCAAGATAATATTTATCGATTTATTTCTGTACATCTAACTGTGGACAACTAGTTGTAGGTTACTAACAAGGACAGCTGACTTAATAAACTTAAAACATGAAAATATATTAAAAGTGTTGTAAATATATTTTGAACATACTTTGATATATATGTATATATTGTTATAGGTTCGTGAATCAACCAGTGGCCAAGTCTTACTTCCCGACGAAGTAAAAATATGTGAAAGTGAGTTATAGTCACACTTTTAAAATCTAATATTTTTGGGATGAGAATACATGCAGGTTTTATAAATGATTTACAAAATAGACACAAGTACGTGCAACTACATTCTATGGTTGAATTATCGAAATCGAATATGCCCCTTTTTATTAAGTCTGGTAATCTAAGAATTAGGGAACAGACACCCTAATTGACGCGAATCCTAAAGATAGATCTATTGGGCCTAACAAACCCCATCCAAAGTACCGGATGCTTTAGTACTTCGAAATTTATATCATATCCGAAGGGTGTCCCGAAATGATGGGGATATTCTTATATATGCATCTTGTTAATGTCGGTTACCAGGTGTTCACCATATGAATGATTTTTATCTCTATGTATGGGATGGGTATTGAAATATGAAATCTTGTGGTCTATTATTATGATTTGATATATATAGGTTAAACCTATAACTCACCAACATTTTTGTTGACGTTTTAAGCATGTTTATTCTCAGGTGATTATTAAGAGCTTCCGCTGTCGCATACTTAAATAAGGACGAGATTTGGAGTCCATGCTTGTATGATATTGTGTAAAAACTGCATTCAAGAAACTTATTTTGTTGTAACATATTTGTATTGTAAACCATTATGTAATGGTCGTGTGTAAACAAGATATTTTAGATTATCATATCATTATTTGATAATCTACGTAAAGCTTTTTAAACCTTTATTGATGAAATAAAGGTTATGGTTTGTTTTAAAATGAATGCAGTCTTTGAAAAACGTCTCATATAGAGGTCAAAACCTCGCGACGAAATCAATTAATATGGAACGTTTTTAATCAATAAGAACGGGACATTTCACATGGTAGGTGTTTTCTTTACATAACTAATTAACTGATGATCTTAACTTATTTATATAGTTGCTGATTGTTTATCTATCAAAATTGATAGGGATGTATTGAATTCATTGCTTTCCTACTTTCATTAGCTACTTTCTTGAATATTGTTGCTGGACTACGTATGCTCTTTTTAAATTTGATCTCTCTATCTTTATAAAATATTTTCACTCTTCATTTATTATTTAATAGCATGTAATTGAGTTATCAAACAATGGTAACTTATTTTTCATCGCAGATTGCTGATGTTACAGGATTTTTTAATTCTTTTATAAAGACAGTAGCATAATGAACTAAAACATCTTTCATCTACCTATAAGTTATCACTATACGAAAATACAGTAAGAAACATCATTATAAGATCACAATATCATCATCATCATCATTGTCATTTTTTCTTCTTTGTAATAACAACCACCACCAAAACAAAGAAAAAAAAATATTTCACGAGCTTAAAACAGCTCATCAACTGAATCTTGAGTTTTCAAGATTACAGATCAACTTCTTTATTTTTCAGGGTAATTAGTCGTGTTGACAATATCTTTAAGTTCTTGATGATCCACCATTTGTTCCAAGATCTTATCAACCATGTTCGTTGCATGCACCTTGTTCCTTGGTTCTCAGCCTCGATAGATGACGAAGATAACACCTCAGGTAACCGTCCATCTTACCCCATTTCTCTATCGTATTTTTCCTCTTAGGTGATTTCGTTTCATTTTCACAAAATGGTAAGTGTACAATGCATATAAGTCAAGTATTGCATAATACCTAAACTTATCTTCACTTAAAAAAAATTAGAAATACACTTTTGGTGATATGATGGTAATAAGTACATTGTAACGGTGGAATCTTTTGATACTCGAATGGATCATTATGGGTGTTTATTATTATACAACAAAATCCATCAAGTAAATCATCTGACTCTCAACCAAGGGAGAGCGGGGTAACATGTATATAAGTCCAAATTTGTAGAGAGATCCTCCAACTGCTTTAATACACAGGGCATGTTGTAGTGCATAACTCCTTGAATAACAAACCTTGTATTTGTGTGCTTCATTATCAGTCATATAGCAATGATAAAGGTACACTTTCCGCAATCCCAATCATGATGCTCAACACTTTAAGTCATATAGTATAACATAAGCATACCAGGTTGTTTGGAGTCGGCTTCACATACCCGTGTTTATAAACAAACCATGTCATTTAATTTTTATTTAACGGAATGGTTAGTTTATAAACACAGGTTTTTAAAGTCAATTCCGACCAACTTAGGGTCTTTCTGTTATAATATATGACTTAGAGTGTTGAGCATCATGGTTGGGATTACGGGAAGACATTATCATTGCTAAGTGACTGCGAATGGAACACAACAATTCAAGGTTTTCATATTTAAAGTAGTTATCTACTTCAATGGGCCTCGTATTAAAGCGGTTAAAGTGGGTTTTCTGAAAAATTAGACATAGCTAGTTGTCACCCAACTCTCACTTGGTTATAATTCAAATGGTTACCTGATGTTTGTTGTTGTCACATAAAGACACCCATAAAACCCAGTCGGGTATCAAAAGATTCTATTGTTACGACGTACTTATTACCATCGTAACCACAACCAATCTATTTTTAAGTTTTTAAGTTTGAGTTTAGGTATGCAGTACTTGATTCTATACACTGTATACTTATAAGCATTTGATGAAAGTGGAACCCCACCAAAGTGTGCAAATATGATAGAGAAATCGGGTAAGATGGGTGGTTACCTGAGTTGTTATTTTCCTTATATATCGAGGCTGGGAACCAAGAAGAACGCAGTCAATTTGGATAATAAGATCTTGAAAAAAATGGTGGATCAACGAGATCTTAAAGATGCGTTCATCAAGATCACTTACCCTTAAAACAAAAGTTGTTGATTGAAGTCGATGTGTCAATCATGAACCATATACGTGTTTATCATCAAGTCGAAGCTGCCCATTTGAGTTGTTTAGTTTGTTATCTTAGTGGTGTTAAAATTATAATGTTTAATTATTAATTTATTATGTTGCGTGGTTTAATTTGTCACGCAAAAAACGTAATATAACATTTCGAGTGAATTACTTAATTTTTGTTCTATTTTTGTTTATTTAATTTCTCTTTTTATATAACACATATGTTTCATTTACCTTTTGTTTATAAAATAATAGTTATAAACAAATGGCTACACACAACTAACGTGATACTAAGGATCCCAACAAAATAATATACAACATACAGTCTAATAGTTATAAACAAACGTCTACAATCTAATAATGTTATAGTCGAACCATTATTCTTCTTCTTCCTTCACAGTAACATACTCATGAGTTCATCGATGGTTAAAACAGGGACCTATGGTGGTAGAATGATTTTTTCGCTTCTTGTATAGCCAGAACCAGTTCCCTTCTTCTTCTTTTCTAGCTCAACATCGAAATCAAAAATCGGGGAATTACCACACACATTTTCCATATCAAACAGTCCTTTTAGACTGTCAATAACATTTTTTTCAGTTTGCCTTTTTTTAAATTTGAAGATTTACAGCAGCTCCATCCACTCTAAGTGTCAATAATTACATAGTTCATCAACATGGATATGTTCAAACTCGAAATTTTCTCTACTGATGTTGAATGTGTAAACGGTGCATCTTTAAAACTTACAAATTTTTGACTTGCTAAATATTCTGGTCATCACATCCTTATATTTCTTCTTTAGGACATTATCCCATGCTTCGTCGGCAATATCACTCTTCTTTGGGTTTTGTTTCTTTGCTGCTTTCTCCTCAACATCAAGTTCTTTTTACAAGGAAGCAGGAAGTAGGAAAGCAACTTTTCTTGAAAGTTGATCATCAAGCTCTTTCTATTTTTGAATTGCTAGTGCTTCGACATCCAGATATTCCTTCAAGCTTATGCCCAATGAAATTTCCTTGTCATATATTTCTTTTTCCTCCTCATTACTTAGCCTCAAATAGGTTTTCCCTGTTCGGGCTATCCGAGAGGGCGAGTAATCCGACCTCATACTCTAATGTACGCAACCCAGCAGGATTACTCCTTGGTTGTTTTCAACCCATCCCTGGCCACGACTAAATATTCGCCCTATACGGAATTCGAACCTGAGACCTCTTGCAAGGAACTCAGGGCCCCAATTGTGATGACCCGGGAATTTCCGATCAAATTTAAACTTGATCTTATATGATTTCGATAACATAAGCAAAGTCTATAATATCGAGTTTTAAGAAAATTTTGAACTGCTGTCATACATTCAGTTAACCATTGACTACTCTCGATGATTCACGAACCACTAATTTTAAATAGATACATATATATATTTAAAAATATTAATATATAATATTAAATTGAAATATATGTAATATATGATTTAAGTTGTAAGAACTGAATTATTAATATAACAAACAACATAATAAAGTTGTTATTTAAAAATAATCTATATATATATATTTATAAATATATATAAATAAAGTATATTAAATATAATAATTATACTATTGTAATAATAGTTTATGGGATCGATCATTATTAAACATGTTTAAATACAAGTTAAATATATAGTTAAGTGAGTGATTACAACAGTAGTCTAATAACTTAATATCATAATATTCCGTAGTATCTATTTAATATTATAAAAGAAAAACGAACCTAATGGCTATGTTGTTTGTGAGGTATAGATTCATTATTATTTTTACCATTAAAATTATTATTAATATTATAAACATTAATATAAAAATAACATAAATTATTATTATTATTAGTAATATCAAATATAATATTGTTATTAATAATTATTATTATCATTATTGTTAAGATTATTATTATTATTAGTATTATTATTATTAATATATTTATTAATAATAACTATAAATAGAATATAAATATAAATACAATTATATATCAGATATATCTTACGGATTCAATTACACTTTCCATCACACTTTATCCAGATTTTGTTTTTGTCAAGAATTAATTATATAACAAAACCAAATCGTATGATTCTGTTTAAAGTTGTTTAAATTTTTCTTCCTTATTAATATCTGCACTATGAACTAACCTGTAAAATCCACACGCTATAAAACAATTAATTTTTATGATTGTTGACAAATTGGTTCGAGTTTTCACCTTCATTATTCATTACAAGTCACATTTAACAGCTTTTAAATTGTTGAATTTAACAGAAAAGCAAGAATACAGTCGAACACTCTGTACGTGCCTTTTTTTAATACCTCGAATTCAAACGAGTTTGCAAAATCTAAAAATACAGTTTTGATGAGAATCAATTACTCAAACTGTCTGTAATTTTTTAAATTTCAATTTATCGAATTGATTGTGTATTTACGAGTCAAACTTTTATATCAAAAAGTCAAACGAACGAACAATGATTAAATTCGAGTTCGTTTTTATGTGTTTGATCCAATTGATGTTTGAGGAAGTTTCTAGGATAGATTTGAGATATATTTCGTGTTATAAACTTTGGCTAAAACGTTCCAGAAATCAAAAATCGAATTTGAGTTCATCATGTTCATATGCGTAATACATCAGGTCTGTTTAATTTTTTTTTTTCGGTTAATATAATCCATCTATCCTAGAATGTTTATGCATCAATTTCTAATATAATTTAAATCTTAAACACTTAATTGTAAACGGGTTTGATCCATGGTCGTTTCTGTTTGGGAAGTAGAAGGAGATAGAAGATGGAAGCTTAATGTATTCGGGTTATAATTAATTGTGGGTATTATAAATCAGAAAACGAACAATGGCTCAATGGTTTACGAGTTTAGCTGTGTATAGAGGAGTCGTGGGTTTGAGGCTGAACAGCAACACATTTTTTTACCATTTTAGTGAGGTAGTCATCTATATATTTATCTATTATCAATTTTATTATTATTATTATTATTATTATTATTATTATTATTATTATTTGTTATTGTTGTTATTATTATAATTATTATTTGTTATTGTTATTATTATTATTAGTAGTATTAATACTATATTTATTAACATTATTATTACTAATATATGTATTATGATAAAATTATCATGTAATATGATTATATCTACGAATATGAGAATTATTATTATTATCACTAATAGTTATATTTTGTTATTATTATAATTAGGATTGGGATTATTATTATTATTATTATTATTATTATTATTATTATTATTATTATTATTATTATTATTATTATTATTATTATTATTATTATTATTATTATGAAAATAATATAAATTATCATTAATTTTGTTAATATTAGTATTATTAATACTTTTGTAACTTTTAGTATTATTATGTTTATTATTAAACAAATGTATCAATAATAACAATATCATTATTTTTAATAAGGTTAATATTATTATTATTAGTAAATCATTAATATCATAACTATCTCAAACAGAAAACAATTAATATTTTTACAAATACTATTATTAATATCATTGTTACTATCACTAATAAGGTTATTATTAACATATGTATATTATTAATGTTGTTATCATTATTTTTTTTACTAATATTAACTTAGTATAATAAAACTAGTATTTTGATAAACAAACTAAATACATACATAAATATACACATTTAACACATATAACATAACAAACTTTAATATCTTTATATATAAAATGAACATATAAAACATATATATATATATATATATTATTAACTTAAAAATAATATAACTAATACATTTATATATATATATATATATATATATATGTGTGTGTGTTCAATTACAAAAATGTATATTAATAAATATACAAATGTTATAGGTTCGTGAATCCGAGGCCAACCCTGCGTTGTTCAGTTATTCAATATAGTCATATGTATTTTTACTACAAAATACATTAGGTGAGTTCATTTGCTCCCTTTTTACTCTTTACGTTTTGGGCTGAGAATACATGCAAATGTTTTATTAACTGTTTTACAATAATTATATGCGTGAGTTTCATTTGCCTTTTTACCCTTTATATTTTTGGGCTGAGAATACATGCGCAATTTTTATAAATGTTTTACGAAATAGACACAAGTAATCGAAATTACGTTCTATGGTTGAATGATCGAAACTGAATATGCCCCTTTTTAGTCTGGTAATCTAAGAATTAGGGAACAGACACCCTAATTAACGCGAACTCTAAAGATAGATCTATCGGGCCCAACAAGCCCCATCCAAAGTACCGGATGCTTTAGTACTTTGAAATTTATATCATGTCCGAAGGAGGATCCCGGAATGATGGGGATATTCTTATATGCATATTGTGAATGTCGGTTACCAGATGTTCAATCCACATGAATGATATTTTTGTCTCTATGCATGGGACGTATGTTTATGAGAAATGGAAATATGAAATCTTGTGGTCTATTAAAATTATAAAATGATTATTTATGTTAAACTAATGAACTCACCAACCTTTTGGTTGACACTTGAAAGCATGTTTATTCTCAGGTACGAAAGAAATCTTCCGCTGTGCATTTGCTCATATTAGAGATATTACTTGGAGTCATTCATGATATATTTCAAAAGATGTTGCATTCGAGTCGTTGAGTTCATCAAGATTATTATTTAGTCAATTATAGTTAGATATATTATAAAATGGTATGCATTCCGTCAACTTTCGATGTAATGAAAGATTGTCTTTTCAAAAACAAATGCAATGTTTGTAAAATGTATCATATAGAGGTCAAGTACCTCGCGATGTAATCAACTGTTGTGAATCGTTTATAATCGATATGGACATCGTCCGGATGGATTAGGACGGGTCATTACACCAATCACTGGACTATCTAGTGTTAGCCTAAAATCATAGGCTTCCAGATAAGAACTGATATTCATTTCTTTTGTGGTTGCATTGATGTAATTCTCCTGGTTAAGTAGATGATATGTTGATCGTATCATCAAGATGTTCGCTTCTTGATCCAGGGCTTTTCATTCTTGCAGTTCTTTTTCAATAGTAATTTTTAGCTTTTTGGTTTCTTTAGGTTCTGAAATTTTCTCACCCATATTCATAGCCTCCATAACTTCATCCATTTCCGTTGCTGTAATATGTTCATCCTTTTCACTTGGTTCTTCTCCAATTACGTTTTGTTGTTCTTGTTCAACAAGCTTTTTCGTCTTTTAAGGGCACATTGTCTTGGTGTAGTGTACAGTGTTTGACATGACGACTCCTTTTTATGGGACGTCGATGAAAATCGGGAAACGGTAACGTAGGTAACTAATGTGTGGCTGGCACAACATCTATGTCAAAAGCGTACCCATCCTCCTGTACATAAATCAACCTTTTAAGTTATAAACATGAATAATTATCTACAAGTAGTATAATACATTTAACATAAATTACGATATTATCTTATGCTCTAAAATTGAAATACATCGTCCAATTATTTTATCATGTATGGTCAGGTCATTCAACTTGTCTTGAACATCGCAAGATGCGGTAGACATAGACGGGGTGCTGCGGGTGATGGGGGTCCTCTTGGTGATGGGGGTGTTACAGTTGATGAGGGTCCTCTTGGTGATGGGGTGCCCTTGGCGATGGTGGAGGGGCTTGATGTGCCCAAAACGGACGGTTTATTTTGCGACGGTGTCGTTAGGTCACCGGCCATCTATCAAGGTTCGTTATAGGGAATCTGGGTTTTAAATTTATAATATGCGGGGCCTAAATTTACTACTCCTTCCCATGGGTGAGTAAGGGAAGTATGACCTAGGTTTGTTCGTTTAAGAAGACAACATAGTCGAACCTTTCGCAGTAGCAAAACTATTACTAGACTTATTATCCCAATGAGTAGTTCAAGATAATTTTGGGTTTTCTATTTTCTAAGATAAACAGATAAATAAAGGAAAGTGATAAAGATAAAATTTGTAATTCAGATAAGGTTAAAGCCAGTGCGTGTTATGATTTCATCATTTACATAGCTGAAGATGTGTAATGTCAGCTCATGAACAGGTGATAACCTTAAACCCGTTATACAGGTCCTACCGCCCCTGTTAGAACATTGACATGTCACTAAGTAAATATGTTAGGCTTGAAAATTCTGAATAGACAGCAATGTCCCATACCCCCGTCTCTCACAAAATATGAACTACATGCATCACTGACGGCTCATCAATAGAAGCAACCTGGTGAGGTGACATATTAACGATCCTTAAGGTCTAAACTTTCTTAAGCATGAGCAAAGATAGAAGGCATCCCTGATCCCAGAGACATGATGTGTTTTCGATGCTTTCGTTAATGACTTATTAAATTAGTTAGGCCCTTGATTAAAAGAGAAGAACCATAAAGAACACCATGGCCAAGTTACAGAGTAACCTCCATGAACATGTTCGGTTATCCAAACGGTCCAATACATTATCGGTTTAAAAAAACAGTTCCTAAATTAACTAAGAATCCCTCAAGCGACGTGCAATACTTGAGACCGCGTTATGGTGCAATGTACTGTATCCGCACTGAAAATTAGCTTCCATGGTCATACACGGTAGAGGTATAGAGTACTACAACTGTTGTGCCTCCTCATATACTTACAATGTTTAAATGCTAGTGACTACACAATCATAGCTCAAGGCCAACCATGTACTACGTATCTCAGTCAGAGTTTCGATTACGAAAGATCAACTGCCCGAATCCATAGCGTAGGTTACCTTAATACAACCATTGTTCCTTTGACAAATGCACTATGTATCCGACAGAGGTTTCTTACCAAGGGGTGACACAGATAGTGTACTCTTAATCGGGGTTCGCGACTTACCAAAACAGAGCCGATAACCACATTCTATTAATTAGAAAAGCGATTGAGTTTAAATTATAATTGAAAAGTATCTCAACAACATCACATTACACAGTCATAATCTCAGCATCGTAACTGCTTACGTCATTACCAACACTCAAAATAACTACTCGCTAATCATGGCAATAATATCATCAATCATAACAGTAATATGAAACATTATAACAGATAGAGTTAAGGGATAAAAGTACCAGTAGATTAGTCGAGCTCTGAAAGTACAAAAGTGATAACTCCAACCTCTAGACAACTCCTACTACGATCTTTGACGTTTGCCTTCGGGTACTATATATCCCGCTTGGAGGTGAGAAGGCCTCGAAAGTATCTAAGGTAGACTTGAGAAGTGTGTAATGAGAAGTATGAAGTGCGTGTTGAAATGTGATACAAATAGACCTATTTATACTAAAAATCTCATGGGCAAGCCGTGTAAACCTAGGCAGGTCGTGTGCCCTGAACGGGCACACTGGCCATGTGACAGGCACTTGGGTTAGCCATGTAACCCTGTGGCCAGCCGTGTGACCCTGGCCGTGTGACACCCTTCCTTAGTCGTTTTTGCTAATTTCCGAATTGTAACTTGGTTTCCGAGGTCGTAACTTGAATTTCATCGTTTTCGCTCTAGATTCTACGTTTTAAGCCCGTTTTCTTTAATTCTTCTTGAATCGCCTTCGTAATCACTTGATCTATCAAATAAAGTAATTAAACTCTTAATTTGGTGGTAAAGTTTATAACTTTATTGTTTTGGGCCTTAATATCGGGGTTAAAAACATGACTTTTTAGCCGATACCAAGGCTGTTGCTACGTGTGTCTGAGCAGTAGCCAACTCTGTGTCAATAAAATAGAAGAAGCAACCCACCAATCAGATGTGCCTCTACCAGCTTGGCTCCAGTGTCCTCACAGGTCTATCATCAGGAACAACAACATCCTGATTCATCAACACGAAAAATGTGTTAACAGTTAGATTAATAAGCTCAGGATTACCAAGTTTTTTAACGGGAGGAAATAAGAAACAAATTACCAAGTCTAGCAGGGCCAAACACTCCTTCCAAAGTTTCTTCTTTCGACGCTCCCAAATAATCACCCTCGGATACCATCCTCCGAGACCTTCGTGGCTTTACTCTAAATTTTCCTCAAGAATATCTCCCACATCCAAATCTGCAGTTTAGAATATATAATCATTAATTTAAAATACTATGATAACTTTTATAATTAACTAAATATTAATATAAACACAACTAATTAATTAATACATGAAATGCCCAGAAGAATCCAAGAATGATGTATTTAACTTTAACAATTGGTTCCAAATTATGCTTTAAAAGAGGGTCTTTTAACCCTTAGTATGTATAACCCCAGACACGAGAACCCCACGGATATTGTGTTATATCATTAAAATCCTCGCTGAAATGTAGAAACGCGTTGTCAATCTTGTAATGTGCCTGCTGTTACATCATTCTCATCTCTACGATGATAATAATAGCTAGCCGAACGCGATCGTCATCAGTAGACTCTAGCCCCTTTGTGTTCTCAAATCGGTCCTTGATATGTCTGTAAGTCAAGGTGTTTTCGCCAATATTTTCCTGGAAACATTTTCCTAGAAACACCGTTCCCTAATAGTAGGCGTTGTCGGCCTCACCTCGGCAGGAACATAATAATGATTCATGCTGGTAAGTGCACCGAATCTAAGATCGGTCATCAAACAAAATTCTTGTCGACCAAACCTCAGGGTCAGTGATCGGGACAACACACACCAAAGATCATCGCGTTCATCTTGGATATCGACCCTAGATGGTTGTCTCTTCTTCTTCTTTCGAATCATAAGATTTACGTAGCCCGGGTCGTTCTCTATACACAGTACATTTAACCATGGCCCAAAACTTGTCTGCTCGAATTGTTCCCTCTATGTCGGGTTCAACTTGGTACATATGCTCTTAATCAATTTGGTGCTACGCCTCAGTGTAAGCTCAGTCGATTCATAAACCTGAAAACAAACAATGACGACCATCAAAAAACAGTTTTAAAGAAATATCACCACCATGCATCACACACCTCATACCATGCACGTTGCATAATGCTTTGTGCGCGGTGCGTGCAGGTTGCTTTCTTCCGGTTGATACGTTAACAAACCTAAAATTCGGTTTCTGTTTATTTTACAAGACATAAGGACTAAACTAAGTATAAACAATATCAAAGACAATTTAACAGCAATCACAAATAATCTATATTACTTATAAGCACGCCATTGATTGGTAACTTAAATGCACACCAAGTGTTCAACGAAATGTAGGAAACAAATAACGAATCAAACCAATGTAATATCGATTTTACCTGATTGTTTGACATTGTGGGTGATGTGTCAATGTCCAGTTTCTTGATTAAACAATTTAATAAGTCGGATTTGACGGATTTTTCCTCGTTCAACAACTTTAAACACGATTTTGGGTTTTTTATGCTTGATTTTATGATGTTGGTAACTAGGGGTATAATCACGATCGTAGGTTGAAGTTTATCTCGAACCGAGCGAGTGATAAGGAAAAAATTGATGAAATGATCGATTTCTAAAAAAACGCCTTGAGTGCATGCTTAACGTGCTTATACGATTATTGGTGTGCGTGGAAGTTTAAAACTGGAATGGGCGGCCTTATTAAATTGGCAACATGTATGGTGTGTGTTTATGGATGGTTAGTGCGTGTTGGGTTAATACGTGCTTGTAAACCTGAATTGCTCGGTTACCACGCATCACGCACCAACTTCTACGCATTATGCATGGTGTGTGATGCGTGATCAGGGAGCATATCTTGCAATCCGGGGTGTATCTACTAAGCCATCACTACTACCAGTGAAATAAGCCATGTAGTGGAAACAATTTGAGACTTTTAGCTAGTGACACTATTGGATGTAGTATTATGTAGTTTGAATGTAGGGTTTTTATCATATATACCCCTATTAAGTTGATAATCACATATTTACCCAAGTTAAAATATTAATATCACAAATACCCATCCTTAAACTTTAAAATATCATATTTACCCATTTAACTAGAATAATATCATATATGCCCACTCTTAACATTCAAAATAACATATTTATCCATTTAAATAATAATATTATATCTTTACTCATTTAGAGCCTCCATTAAGTTACCAATTTAGTAATTAGCTCTATTCTCGTTTTCGATACAGAAGAATATATACCCTTTCATTTTCTATATACCATGTATGGAGTCATGAATTATATTTCACGAATAAAGAAACTTACAGAATTTAGTTGGTGTCATGAAAAAGAAATTTATATTAACCAATGTAATATATGGTACAAGTAGTTTCTTCATAATATAAATAAATAAACAAAATATATATACATAAAGAAATCATTAGACACTAGAACAAATGTTCAGCTAATATGTCTTCACTTGACAAAATAAAGAAATCAAGGAACCACTCTAAGTCTAGAGATAAAAAAAACATACGTAGTATTGCGATAACACAGACAATATACCATTAGACACTAGAACAAATGTTCAGCTACTATGTCTTCATTCTGCCATGCTCCAATGAGTTGTGGTATCTTTCCGCATCTCCTATAACAACAAAATCCATATTAACATTACATATTGTTTCAAGGTTCGTCTTTTGAAAATGTATACTAAAGGAAATGAGAAATTGATAAACCTTTTACTCGACGATGGTTGATATGGACCATACCCTTCGAGGGGCGTATTTTTGCATGTCTTATCATGATGACCATATTGCCCACATCGTGCACATTGTTGTCTTTTAGGCTCGTTAGATGGTATAATCCTCTGTAAGTTCATCTTGTGGACTACATCAAAGGTACACAATTACTTAACAGTTACACGATAAGTATATATATATATATATATATATATATATATATATATATATATATATATATATATATATACATGTTGCCTATACCTCAGAATTAAATTTTGGGTACCATGATTATATTTTGTCGTTACGTAAATGGTTACTTCTTTCTCGTTTTGGTACATTGCAAGCATCCCCATAAAGTCTTCATCCGAATCAATGTTAATAAAAGATTGCTCATTTGCATTCTTATCAACAAATTGAATTGATAAGACCATATCGCGATTAAATGGGTAACGCTTCATGATTTCTTCAGTTAATTTATTCAAGTTATAAGAGCTTGTGTCTATACTCTATGTACATGCATTTTTGAGAGTCGGAACAATATTTTTGCCTAGATGAATTCTTGATTAATCGAAAGAAGCCTCCATATTTTAGCTTCAGCTTGTAGTTGGATGTTACTTGCCTACAAAAGAAAATTAAATTAAATAGACATATAATAGTACATCTCAACAAAAAATTGCTCTAAAAAGTGGCGAATACATACTCAATTACGGGTGATTCTATCATGTTCTTCCATCTTGGTGCTGACGAATCATTAACACTATCTTGATGCATCTAAACATTAACGCGCTGGTGAGCACAATTTTATACAAGAGACATATTCTTATTTAATTCATATTAGGCTATGTTATTCAGAAACCATATGATCATTGCCCAGTTTGCTACCATGGTTAATTGGCTACTACACGGATCTTGAGACTCGTCATGCACATGAGACTCGTCATGCACATGAGACTCGTGTACATATATATTCCATACATAAATTTTTATTTTTAAAGAAAAAAAAAAACAAAGTAAATTATATTATTGCTACATAAAATCAATACATATACAATATGTACAATTACCAATTGGATGACCCTGTTGGGTTAATCAGTTTATATTCATAAGTTTGGTTTTATTAAGTTATTAATGTTAATTTTGGTAGTTTATTTAATTAACTATTTCCAAAGGTAGAATTTGTAGTTGATTAGATTTCATGGTGTACGTGGGTTATTATGCATGAGTGGGCATACATGGATTTGGTTAAATCGGTGGATAGGAAACAAAGTGAAACCGAAGCAAAAATGTAGTCCTAGTGGTTTATTAGTTTCTTTCTTATTCTTATTTTATTTTGCATAACGTATTCTTTACCTTCTAATATATTGGAGAGTTATGAGTGTGAGTTAATAAGGGACTTGTGTTCCAACGTACCCATATGCAAAGATGCATTAGTATGACCCATATTCTATATTCATTAAACGAACGCAGACTATACGAAATCAACACAGTATCTTAATAAATAAATAAATAAATGATGCTTTTCACACAAAGTAAATATATATACAAAATCAAAAATCTTTCACGAAATACAATATATCACCAAATAGAATCTATTACGAAATACAAAATCCTCTTTCAAGAGATCCTTATTCTTTATGTTGTTTACCGATTAGTAAGAAATTCATTGCAATAGATAAATATATATACTCGACAATGATTAATTTAAGACAAACCTACAAGTTTCATTAAATTGAGATTATGTATTCTCACCTTTAAATGCGTTTATGTTGGTAGAGAGCATCGAATGAACAGTTGGAAGTTGAAATCTATGTATACCGTAAAACCCGATTACTCGCCGATTAATCCCCGATTAATCATTTTTAGGAGTAATCCGTTCTATTTTCCAAAAATCCATTTAATTCAACGGTCAACGTCAATTGATGGATCAAAATCGAATTTGGTAATCAAAGTCAGTCAAATTAAAAAATGATTAACATTTTAACATGAATTTAAACTAGAATTTTATAGTTTTGAAGCAAAATTAATAATTTTAGACAATTTTGTTAAAAATTATCTTTAAATTTATGAGTTTTTTCTATAGTTACACATATAATTTTGAAATTTTAATATTTAAATGTATACAGTACAATCCGATTAATCTACGATTAATCCCCGAATTGCCGATTAATCCTTCCAAAGTCACGATCGATTAATCCCCGAATAGAAAATTTTGCAACCTTACCGTAACCTGCTGGAGCGAATAATGGGCAGGTGCGGAAAACAATGGCGGGAGTCATTGGCGCTAGGAAAGAAAATTAGGGCGTAAAGAAAACTCATATACAATTTAGTGGGTATATAAGATGGGTTTATGTGTTTACAATGGACCTATATGATATTAAAACTTTCAATTGGTATATGTGATTATTAAGTTTAATAAGAGTATATATGATAATAACCCTTGAATATATTGTTTGTATTTATCAGGTGAGAAGAAGAATAGAAGAAGAGGATTGTAAATTTTATGGTTTTTTTTAAGAACATGGGAGGCTTGTAAGGAAGACGAAGCCTATTTGTCGCTTACTTTTTGTTTGTACATTAGGCTCTATTAATTGAGGCAACGTCAAGCGTCGTCCTTTTGACGATTTGACTGCCTCGTAGATCCTAAATCGAATTCTCAACTGACTTTGAAACCCATGAAAATTTGATCCTACCATTTTCATGGTTTTTATTTTTTTATTTTATTTTATTTTATTTTTTTTTATTTTTTATTTTTTTCTCATGGTGTATCCGTTTTTTTTTCATAGTGTCTCAGTTTTTTTTTTTATTTCCTACTTTTTGGCCGGAGGTCCACTCGGAAGCAATCTCCTTATCTGTCGAATAGAGAGAAGGATGATTTTCTCTACTTTTGTGAGTGGTTTTCATTCTGGGAGGAGAAATGACTTGTTTCTATTCTCGGATAGGGGAATGATTGTCTACATCTCACCTCCCTCATACACCACTCACGTGGTATTGAGTTTGTTGTTGTTGTTTTTGTTTGTACGAATTTTTCAATAATACCCCTTAATTGTTACACTACTATACATTCAAACCCTTGTAATATAATACCCCGTAATAGACTTCACATGACTAATATTTATACTACGTACTATATTTAATCAAATTTTGATTACATATAGTAGTAACTAGCTAGTAGGGAGTAATATTTTACGGAGTACTTTAAGTTGTAGCTAAAGTATATAAATATAAATATTAATTATATTTTGACTTTAATATAAACTTTATTTATATAAAATATTAACTAACTGTTGGGTGATTTTAGCATGACCCAACGTCATTTTAGTTGATTGAATTGCTAAGTTGAAAGTGGCCGAACTATTGAAACGCTATACGGATTTGGGGAGTGTGGAGTACACGTTCGTAAAGTGTAAAATGGTTTGAGGTTATGTTAGTGAGCTTGGAAATAATGTTTGGAACATTAGAAATGCGAAACGCGACTTGAAAGGCTAAACGCACTTGAAAATAAGCTTTAAAAGGTTTTTTAGTGTGCAGTAGCTTTAAGCCGCGGCGCGGCTTAAAGGGTGATTTTGAGGTCGAGAGTTTTGGCTTATTTATAAGTGTGGTGCTTTGTTAGCCCGCGGCGCGGCTCCTGGGCCCGTGGAACGGCTTAACACTGAACTCACTGAAAAAGTGTCTTTTCAACCCAAAAGACACATTTAATCCCCAAACGTTTTGGGGTTGTTCCAGGGTATTTAATTGCGGTTTTTGCATGTTTTTAGACCATTTTAAGTCTAAATACATGAATATTAAGTTCCAAGTCACTAATGGGTATGAATCAAATGTTGTGACTTTTCATGAAACCTTTTGACCAATTATAAATACACCCTTTGTGTACTAGAAAAAGGTTCCAGATTTTAATCTTTTCTAGCACACTTTCAGCACAAACAAATAGAACTATATTCTCTGCAATTGTGGAGTTGATTTCTTTTAGCCAAGACATCAATTCGTCTTTGTCTTATCACAATCGAAACTTCGTGCAACCCATGGCTAAGTGGGTAAAAATATTCGATTAGGAAAGTGTTCACACGATTCAAAGATCAATCCAGAGTCATTACTGTTTCAGGCACGAAAGCATTACTAACACTCCTTTTATATAACATTCTAATCGAATAGTGTGATTACCATGTCCGGTGAAACGGTGAAAAAAATGACTTTCAATTTGGTGTGAAGTTTTGAAGGAATGAAGATTATCATCGAAGTGGGAATAGGGATTGTATTGTTGAGATTGAATTCCATTGTTTATGATAATGGATCAAGCACATGAAGATATCCGTCCATCAATTTAATAATTGGTACACATTTTCTGTTCGTTTTATAATGATGGATGATGCATACATGGCTCTATTTTACACAAATCAAAATTTTGTGGTCTTATTCACATGCATGGAATTGATTGGAAAATTATGGTTGTTTATAATTTCAGAATGTTTCAATTGGCAAAAGTTGATATTTTATTTATTAACGGTTATTTCATTTAATGTTTGCAATTCACATTAATGGACCATATATGGTGTTTCATGATCATAATTTTTGCATTTATTAGTGCATCATAATTCTGAGAATAAAGAATAGATGTATGCACGTATGATGGCCTGAGATGGCATGAATGGATGGTGATCAATGATATGATATAAGATCATAAATTGTGATCTTACGTGCATTAATGGTTGCAATGAAAACATTAAATATAATTTTCTTTTGAAACATCTTGATCAACGAAATGAATGAAGTTTTCAAATAAGTCTCCTCATTTATATTTATAAATCCATAATTAATTATTGATGATAATGCATGTGGAAAGCCATGTTTTGCAGTTCTATGTTATGACATACTTATATGAAGTAATTATGTTATTGCATGATGATAAATAACTTTCTTATTGCGAAATTGCAACCATGTTACTGTAATTTGCGGGGTAACCCTTGTTTGAAGTAACTGTCCAAGTGAAAGGGTATCTTTTGGTTGTTTGTAACATTTAAATTTGATTGACTTAATTCGCAATGGTTCACTTTTACGCTTGTAAGCATAGATAATGGTTAATTGGTATTAATGCAAGTGATATCCTCATGATAAAAATCAATTTGTTCCAACTATACATTTGGAACGCACAACTCGATTCCAATTGGAAGGGATTGATGGATATGTAATGTCAATAAAAGAATGTGTTAATATATTCTTTGGAAATTGACATAGAAACCCCATGGTTGTTATATATTCTTTGAATATTGGCATAAATAACCCCTTATGGTTGTGGATATTATGATTGTTGGTAAAACAATGAATTGTTGGTAACAATTGTTAGGCTACTTCATGGGTGTTTATAATCCGTTGGATAAGTCACAAGATAATGTTGTATTATTGTAAAGTGACTGATTTTGTTACTAAATAAAATATTCATGAAATATTTATTCATTGGTGAGGTAAGTCCATTAATCATTTGATGATTCATCAAATTGGCACAAGTTAGTGAAACTAATATGTTTTAATATAGAATGAGGATTGGATATTGCTTAATTGTTTTCGAGTACCGATATGCTTTGGAAATTGGTGGTATGATGTATGATATTACATCAAGTGACCAGTATAGCATGGTGTTAGAAAAAGCAAGCATAGTCTAGTGGAATTCATTGTAATGAGACTTGAGTATTTTAATACTTGTAAAAACCAACCATGGATTATGGTTTAATTCACAATGTGAAATCCTTAAGGCATATTAAATTATATTAAGTTCACAATTAATCAAAGAGTTTACACATCTACAAAATTGTAGGTTCACTCTTGGTATAGATGAGGTATCTTGGATCAAAAGGTTGATTTGAGATTATTGATACTATAAACTTGTTGTCATTACTTCTTGGTTCTAGAAGTGGATTGACTAAGGTATGCTTGTAATAATAATCTCACTATCTAATGTAATGGTGATACTTGTGTACACAAGGATAATGGAGATACATTATTAAGGGTGTATGAATTATAGGTATAACAACCCTCACTTTTTGACTTCTGAAATGACTACATTACCCCTAGGTTCACCTTGTATGTGTTAACTATTAGGGTTGTTATTTGAAACACAATTAATACAATAAAATACAAACGTTGATCGAATATTTATTTAGAGTTGACACATCTAAATTAAATAAAGTATATACTAACTTAGTAATATACTTTAGAAAAATTATAATGTCACATGAATTAATTTATTAAAGTTTATATTATTCATAATACTTTAGTTAATAAATTGTATTAAAACTATTATGTGTCATTCTTATAAAATACAAAAGTATATAACAATCTTATATATATATATATATATATATATATATATATATATATATATATATATATATATATATATATATATATATATATATATATATATATATATATATATATATATATATATATATATATATATAAGTTAGTGATTTTTAATAATTATTTATTATTAAAATCAAATTATAATGTATATAAGTGATTAAATCTTGAAAAATAAGTAATAATTACTAAAAATTTAGAAAAATATTTTCTACAGATTTCATAACCTTTATGTTTCATAAAAATAATAAAAAATAATTTTTATAATTTATTATATATTAAATACGAATTTATATTACTTTTTGTATAAGTATATGTATCGATTTGTATTTCATAGTGTGAAAAATATAAAACGAATTATAAAAATTTATCTTAATGTTTTATAATTATTAATAAGTATAAAGTAGTGCAAAGAAATTTTTTTTATGAATTTATAAGTTGAATATGTATTTGTTTCAATTTAAAACATGTTTATATATATATAATTGGTGAAAATTAGTTAAATCTGTATAAAATCCGATTTTATAATTTTTATATGATTAATATATTACTTATAATCTGTAGAATTTACAAAAATATTTTTATAATGATATATATAATTTATTAGCAATTATGGTAATTATTAATGTAAATATAATAAGATAAACATGAAAAATATAAAAATTTGGATAAAATTTATTTTTAAAATTTTCTTAACTTCTTATCACTTAAAGGAATCTTTAAAAATTTAAAAATATAATTTTTGAAATTAAATTAATATTTAGCTAGTATTTACCTAATTATAAGGGATAAAGACAATAAAAATTTTAAATATATAAACAAACAATTATTTTCCTCAACTTAGGAATTAAATGCTGATATTAATGTTTAATTATAAACTGTATAATTATACTTATTGTATATTTATACTTATTTAAATGAAACCTAGAAACAAATAATATAAATATTGTAATGAAAACTATTATAAATATAATATAACATATAATACACTTATGCACACGTGATGTATTCTCGTACACATGAACAATTAATATTATACAACTGTATAATATTGGGGAGTAAATAAATTCACAAACAAATAAACATACGACTAACTGGATTTATTTTTGATTCATTGAACTTTCCTGACGGATGGCGTCTACGAAACTCTAGGACGGAAGGGTTTGGATTTCCGATTTAAAGGGTCCTATAGCTCAAGCCCCTAGACCTGAATAGGCCATTACGAATCGAAAGTCTTTAATTGAAAGTTTATCTGATTAGGTAATTACAAACTTTCCAAAAATAGAAACCTTCCTTAAAAGAAAAATTTACTATTAATAGTAATCATTCGAACAAACGAATAATTATACCCAAATACTTTGTTACTTAGTCAACTAACAACCAACTGTTATCTCTAGGTTGAGAGTTTCGGTCTTCCAGTTACTTTAATCTTCCGTTTAAGGATTTCTCTCTTCAATTACTATTAAGGTGATTTTCATAGACACACTTTTACTGTTTACTTAACTGTTTACAACTTTTGGGGTGAGACACATGCTTGATTTTAAACTGCTTTACGCTTTAGACACAAGTACTTAAACTTATATTTGATGTCATGCTTTGATTCATGCTAAATCCCTACCGTAATATCGTCAATTGCTGGAATTTTGGCAAGCTTAATTATTGTGAATAGCGCTATTGAGAGTAACGTCTCTAATCATTCGACCGTTGGTCTTTGGTTACATAATAATGATTCAACGACACGAACGTGATGTGTCATGGGGTAACTTTTGTTTAGTCGCGATATTACAAATTACAGCAATACTTTTAGATTGATATTTCTATATCGATCAACTTCAAACTAAATCTTGTGGTCTAAAACTTTGGTTATTATTTATAAACCTATGAACTTCACTCAACCTTTGTGTTGACACTTCTAAGCATGTTTTGTCTCAGGAACTAGCTGATATTGCTACTTGTTGTTTGATGATTGGTTGTTGCCTGCATGGAGTCCACATCATTCATGTTATACAACATTTACATTTATTAATTATGATGTAAAACATTGAATATTGTTTCCACTGCAATTTAATAAAGACTATTTCATAACATCTCATTTAGAGTCGTTCTCATTATTATTACAAATGTTTGGTTGATACGATTAGTCACATTTACCCCTGGCCCTATTATAGGGTGTGACAGATTGGTATCAGAGCGACAGGCTTTGTTATAGAGAACCAGGTTGCATTATATGTGCCTTATGTGTTAGCTAGGATACCTTAGCAATCTTAGGACTATAACTTTTCCTGCTCTTTTTTGTTATTACCTAAGTTCTTTAGTTACTCTCCCTGCTTAGACTTGTATGATTCCTTAGAATCCCTTCTGAAATCCTCGACATTCCCATGTCATCTATTACGGCCATGTATATAACATTCTTGTTATATTACGTGCCCTTGTGCCGTTGTGCCTTGGTTTGCGAATCGAAAAACGTCATTAATGACTCCTAAAGGTTCTTGATAACTCAAAGACATTATTATGTCATTACCATTCGTATTCATTACCTTTAAAATTTTTGCCCTTCCCCAGCTTTTCGGTAGACTCTAAGAAATTGCGTTAGAATCCTTACTGGTATACTAATCCTTCAGTGTCGGAAAGATCCGTCTATACACCCTAGTATTCCCACTATACCACCTTGTTCGCATGATTATGATGCCTCTTCTGAATACGGCGATTCTGTCGGTGGAGATCGGAAAGCTGAGAAGACTATCAAGGAGGGACTCAAGAGTGAGAAACCTGAAACTTCTACTTCTAAGACTTCTTTGTCTAAAAGGAAGTTTCTTGAGATGATTGCTGGTGACTTTCCAACCCAATACCTCCAATGTTCATATTTTCTAAACCAAAATTCACTTGAACATACAGTCGTTAGACTTAACCAATATTCTACAGCTATAGAGCCAGAAGAATCAATAAATTGAGTAATTCATCCCAGATTTGCTTTAGGAAATGAAGCAAGATCCTAGTCCGAAGTAGGGGTGAAGACCTACTAGGATTTTATCTTTTTCTGCTTTCTGTTTCCATATAATAAAGAGATTTTTATCTCTGATAGCAATAAAAAGTAAGAGTTTCGTTTATAAAATATCTTATTTCTCCACATCTGTTATGTGATCTTGCGTGCTTAAAGTTTATTATAATGTGATCAAACATTATAACTCTTTAACTAAACTTATCTAAGTGATTAAGAGTCATGCCTCACGGATCACAACCACACACACAATTCCTAATGTCATTTTGACTCCAGCTAAATTTCAACAACTGTTACGTGCTGCTCAAAGCAATAATGCACTACAAAATCCTCCGACTACTTGTTCGTTTAAGGATTTCATGAATTGGAAACCCCCCACATTTAAGGGTATTGAAGGATCGGTAGAATTAGACCGCTAGTTTGAGAAACTTGAATCTGTTTTCCACATCTGTCAAATGGGTCACTTATGGTAGTCACCCAAGGAAAACTACCCGCATAAATCAAATAGACTCAGCTCATATACAAATTTACGAATTTGTTCTTTTAAAATTATTCCTCCACCGTGCAACGATGAATGAACGTTGTAAATGACTATGGTACCTAACGCTTTCAAACATTGAAGATGTCATGAAGATAGCTCTTACGTGTGTATCTGAGATCTACACAAACATATCTAAATAAACAAGTATCCCTCCTCATGTAGTGACCCGTCCTAATCCACCTGGATGAAGTCTTCAACAGCTGGTCTCATTGCGAGGTATTGAACTCTATGTGCCATGAACGACTCCATGTAATATCTCTAAATGAGCAAATGCACAGCGGAAGATTTCTTTCATACCTGAGAATAAACATGCTTTCAAGTGTCAACCCAAAGGTTGGCGAGTTTATAGGTTTATCATAAGCAATAAAATTCATCATTTTGATAGACCACAAGATTTAAATACAGTACACTTATCTCGTGTACAAAACTATTTTTCATAATGCTTAGCAGAGTAGGTTCGTATCCTTTTCTCCCCCGTAGGTTGCCTCGCGATTTTTAAATAACCGTACACATATCTCGTGCACAAAAATAATACACATAACCCGTGTATAAAAATCATTCTCTCGATACATAACATTCAATTTGATTTCATTGCTCAACATGGTAACCGACCTTAACATATAATGCGCATCAAAAATATCGCCAAAAACAGAACATCTCGTCTGTATAATATATAAACTTCGAAGTACTAAAAACCACGCCCACTAGCTCTTCCGTCTAGTGAACATTCTGGGTGGGGGTGTTAAACCCGGTAGCTACCTTTAGGATTCGCGTGAATTAGGGCCATACCCGTTTTCTAATTCTTAGGTTACCAAGCAATAATAATCAGGGGAAATATTCACAACAATTAGTGGCAATTATAACGTCCAAGTAATTCAATAATAATTCACATAACTTCTGTCTGCATAATAATTCATTCGAGGAATGTATTGCTTGTGTCTATCTCGTCAAACATTTATAAAATCATTTTCACGTATTCTCAGTTCAAAATATATTTCAAAAGCATTTAATAAAGCAGTTATAAAAACAGCACATGTATTCTCAGTCCCAAAAATATAAAGAGTAAAAGGGAATCAAATGAACTCACAATACAATATTTTGTAGTAAAAATATGCATACGACGATACTGAACAATGCAAGATTGGCCTTGGATTCAAGAACCTATATCAATTATATATATTAACACTTATAATCATAATCGAAAAAATTTGTTTACTATTAGTGATATAATGGTTACATTAATAGATTATATGTTTTATTAATAACCTAATTAATTACAATTATTAATATTTATAATAAAAGTATTAATATAGTTATGTTATATGTAGTAAATATATTTTTTCTTATATATATGTAATATTTATTTAGTACATTAATAATAATAATCTTAATAGTGATAATGAAAATAATAATTTTGATAATAATAGCCACTTTGCTTGTAGCAATAATAATACTTTAATAATGATAATATTAATAATAATAATAATAATAATAATAATAATAATAATAATAATAATAATAATAATAATAATAATAATAATAATAATAATAATAATAATGATAATAATGTAATTAAAATAAAAAAATCATGTAAATGAAACTAATAATAAAGATAATAATACCAATAATAATAATAACTATGATAATAATAACTAATATACAATAACAACAACAACAACAACAATAATAATAATAATAATAATAATAATAATAATAATAATAATAATAATAATAATAATAATAATAATAATAATAATAATAATAATAATAATAATAATAATAATAATAATAATAATAATAATAATAATAAAAAGTATGATAAGAATGGCTACCTCATGAAATAAGCCTTAAAAATAATAATGAACATGCCCGGGCTCGAACCCGCGACCTCTCGCTTAAACATAACACCCTTGAAAATGCTTCTGTCTTTACGTTTTTGATTAATTACTACCCCAAAACCTTATAAACTACATCTCCTGCTTACTTCTTCTTTTTCAAAAAAAAAATATATATATATATATATACTCCAGCCCGGTTTCGAACCCAAGATCCCTTACTTAAACCAAACACCTTGAACCATAGCTCTGCCATTTCATTTCTTTTTTATTTCATATGTCAAACTATTTAACAGTTTCATTCATGTTTCCCTTTTCTTAAAAACAAAACCCATTTAAACTTCATGATCCATTAATCCACTAAACCTGTAAGTATATTCAATGGATCCTCCTGGGTAATAACCTAATAACATAGCAGCAACTAATAAGTAGATTACTTCGGTTTATTATCATCTTCAAACACATAAAATCATAACTTATTCATCCTAACCTTAATCGTGTTTCATCATCATCGTTTATCTTTCTAATCTATATATCACGGCTAACCTCATCATAAAACCTATCTATTTCATTGTTACACTCACTATCAATACTAACATCATCTTCATCACCATTTTTGTGATATTACACGACCATCATCAATCTTATTAATATCGCTCTTATCATTGAACTCGCTATTATCTCGTCTTTTACTGTTTCCCTTTCTTTGTTATTGCTAAACAAAAATAGAAGGAAAAATGCAGCTGTAGCTGCAGATACAATAGCAACGTAGTAGTTTTGATGGTGTTTTCGTGATACAGGCCCAAATGAGAGAATTAGAAGTTATATTTTAGCAGGGACACAGCCCAATAACACAAATAGAATCTCAGGTGTTAATCGAAGAAAAGAGTAAGGAAATGAAGGTGATTGTCTAGATGGAGTTCAAATGATAAAGGTGGTGGTTTTTGCTTTGTTTGCTCGATCACAAAAACAGAAAAATTAAAGTAGCAGTATCATGATGGTATTGGGTGGTTATTTATAATGGTTTACAAAGAGGAAGAAAAAGACTCGATGGTGGTTGTTATGGCGGTAAACAAAAGGTATGTAATTGTATATATCTAGTATGTATGTGTATGTATATATATATATATATATATATATATATATATATATATATATATATATATATATATATATATATATATATATATATATATATATAGAGAGAGAGAGAAAATGATTCCATGGTGTGAAGGTGGTGAGATCAAAGTGATTTTGTTGTCATTTTTCAGAAAAGCAGAGTGATGAATTCTTTTATAGTAGTGAAGGGTTCACAGATATATTCGAGCCATGAAGAACAAACAAAAATATATAAAGCAGAAAGTGAAGTGTAACAGATTCGTACGATTATTTGATATTTATTTCTGACAAATTTTGTTATATAGTTTAGATGCAGTCGACCAGAAGAATCAATCAAGAAGAAAGAAAATAGAAAGTAGAAAGGGATGGCTAACAGAATTTGATTGAGGTTGTTTTGTAGTGAATTGGAGTCAACAGATTACAGAATCGTGAGCAGGATCGAATGGAAAAATATGAATTCTGATAGTGATATGAAACAGAATTCGATTCCTTTATCTGATTAATATCTAACAATTTTGTATCTATCTTTTTGATTTTTCTCAATGAATTGCAGAAGGAATAAAGATTGACCCTTAAGTGAAACAAATTAAACTGGTGATCCTCTATAACTCTATATATACGTATATATTATTTACAGAGTGATATAAAAGAAATTTACTATATACTCTTTACAACTCACCAAATTGCTTGTCAACAGGTTATATCAATCAGACAGATAATATTCGATTCAGGAAGCAGAAGAATCATATAAAAATTGATTTTGATTTGTACTAAGTTTGTCTGTTAGTGTGATAAATTGGAATCAATATGTACAAATTGCAGACAGAAAACAAAGATTATATACAGTTTGATGTAGATATGAAACAGATTTTGATTCTGTAATTGAAGTTGATCTTGTAATCTATTTTTAATTAATCTAAATCCAATAATACTGATTCATATAATGTATATATATATATATATATATATATATATATATATATATATATATATATATATATATATATATATATATATATATATATATATATCTGTTTTTATATTTCATTACTATATATAATTTGTATTAACAAATAATTAGGTATATTAATAATAATAATATTAACAATATCTAAGTAATACTAATAATAATAAGAATAATGATTAAAAGTAATAGAAATAATAATAATACTAATAATTTTGGAATAAAAATAATAATTTTTAGTAATAATAATGATATAACAAATTACATGTGTTAACTTTCATATATTTTATATTGAAAATAATAAAATAGCTAATACTGATTTTTATATTAATAATGAAAGTAATAATAATATTAGTATAACAATTATATTTTAACTTGTAACTACATTTAATATATTAATATTACAATCTATTAGTTATGTAATTATATCATTCACTATATGATAACATTATTTAAATGTTTGATACTTATACATTTTATATATATATATATATATATATATATATATATATATATATATATATATATATATATATATATATATATATATATATAGACACACACACATACACACACATATTTATTTACAAGTACAAGTTCGTGAATCGTCGGAAAAGGTCAAAGATCAATTAAATACATGAAACAGTTCAAAATTTTTGAGACTCAACCTAACAGACTTTTCTTATCGTGTCAAAAATATTACATCGTATCGAGAGTTTGATTTAAAATTAGTCAAAATTTTTCGGGTCATGACAGTACCTACCCGTTAAAGAAATTTCGTCCCGAAATTTGATCGAGATCGTCATGGCTAACAATAAGAATGTTTTCATGACGAATATGAGTTGATAAATAGAGTTTTATCATCATTGAGTAATATAGATAAAATGATTTGATTATTTGAAACATACGAGTGAAGCTGCCATAAAAGATTGAGATACAGATTTAACTTTTGACGTAGTCACAGTGGATTTTTGGAATTCAAGGAACTTAAAGAAATCTTCTAATCAGAAAGAAAATGTAATCGCAAGATTTATTAGCAAACTGTCTGAATTACGGAAGAACAGAAATACCAAGGAAATATTTCCGTGATATGCTTAGAGATTAAGTAGAATAAAAGAGTTATGTAACATGGTTCATGATGAGGGTATGATCTGTGAACCATCATCACGTTCCATTAGAAATTCAGCATGACTTACTGTAATATAATCACGTTGGCCGGGCGTCATTATATTATACAAACTCATGCTTCCACTCCCAACACTTCTACAGAAATCATTCATAATTTAAACTCAAATTTTACAGAATATAGAAACTAAAACAGTTTCTTTTATGATGTAACATAGATAGCACGAGGAGATAGATAATTTCAGACAAAGATATTTATGAAGGTATCTTCAGAAATATCGAGGATATTTATATCAATAGGTACGATGATATCTTAGAGTTTCTAAGCTTGAAAGATGATGAAGAAAATTTTTTGGCAAGATTTTAGAATAAATAAAGAACTAGGTATTCGCTAAAGATTTCATCAGATATTGAATCATCTGGATTTGGTAAGTACAGGTTTAGTTCTTGTGATTTTTCAACAACCTCCTTCATAGTTTGGTCAGTTCGTTTTTCAGTTCCAAATCTGAGATTTTTCAACACACCATTCTTTAGTATCAAGCTTCTGGTCATTAAGACCATCTATAGCTTTTGTTGCTTCATCAGCATTCTCATATCTGAATCATTGGTTATCAATCCGAGGTGTTTTAAGAATTTCGAAGGGTTTGAACACAGAATGTAATCGTCAAAATACAAATGTTGCTTAAGATTAAATCAAGTGGCAAACTTGAAGAAATGTTTATCTGCAGAAAATATAACTTATTAACAATATTTTAAATCAAAATTTTGTAATTAATATTTCCTACTTTTTAATTGTCCAAGGTTAGTAGTCCAATGTTAGTAGTCCAATAGTCTAATAGTCAAATATATAATCTTAGAATTTAAAATATTTAAGATTAGAAGATAAGGAAGAAATTTTACGTAGTTAATTAATTGGTTACTAATCAATTTTATTTTTATCCATTATTTTCTTCATTATGCCACTTGTCAAATCTTGTCTTGGATTTTGATCAGCAGAAATTCGTATATGAAATTGAATTGGGATAAAAATGGTTATTCTTTGGTGAACGAATACGTATATCTGTGGTTGTATGTTGGATAGTAAATGATTGTTGAATCGGATTTGAAGAATGTACCGTGTAACATATTAATGTGAAATCTAAATATTTCTTGGGTATTACCTACCCGTTAAAATATTTTCATCATTAATAGTTTGTACGAAGGAATTTTTAATTACAAACTTTAAGAAACTATACTTACATATATATTGTCTTCAGATGTAATCATGGATTTAATGAGTCAATAAGGTATTAATCTCATTTAATTTACCGTTAGAACTAGAATACATAATCTATAAAACTTTAGAGATTATATAATTGCCAGATAGAACGAAGATAAATGATGTAGAATGATACGTAAAACGATGACTATGCTCGAGGTACAGAATGAGACGTTGAGGCGTGTGATGTTGAAACTTAGGTTGTTGGTAGTACTGGTGTGGATGTTGGTGGTACTGTTGGTGTTGGTGATGTTGCTGAAGCTGGTAAGTTTTGCACCATATTCTCCAAATTGATTATTCAAGAGCGAAGCTCGTTCAATTTTTCCATTATTTCGAGATGATTGTCGGTCGGAACGAGCGGATGAATGAGATTTAGAATAGAAGATATTACGTAATCGTTGCAAGCTATGAGGGTAATTATGGGGTTTCGAACTGGTTCGCCAGTAAGTGCTTATGGTTCTTCGTCAAGAGGGCAATTTGGTTGATGGAAGGGATCGCCTTCTTCTCGTCTCCATTGGTTAAGTCTGCTACGAACTCAGCCCCAATTCATCTAGAATTGATAATGGCTGATTGATTGATCCATTCCAATTACACTTCTTTCAGAGCTCGAGTGGAAATCTATATCGGAATAGCTGTTGAAATCCGAGGAACTTGAACTGGTTGCAAAATTCATCTTGTACGGTTAGATAAAGAATTTTTTATATGAAATGATTTTCGGATATCGGATGATATTCTAATTACATAGAATACCTAATATATAGTACATAAGATCCCGTAGATTACAGAGGGAATTAAGGAAACGTGTCAGACAAGGTTTAATGTGATTCGATATGAATTTTTTTGTAGACCATCTATGCAATAATTGCAATAAGACGTGTCAAGACTGAAAATGAAAGGTAGATATTTTTTTGACAAAGAACGGTAAGCAAAACTTTTGACATGCAGACCAGGTTCAAGTCCAGACTTATTAATGTATCCTAACAACTACTAGGCCAAAGTCCAGACTCATTAATACATCCTAACAACTACTAGTTAGACACACTAATGCAAGACCTGGTTCGCTACGACCACCGCTCTGATACCACATGTAGTGACCCGTCCTAATCTACCTGGACGAAGTCTTCAACAGCTGGTCCCATTGCGAGGTACTGAACTCTATGTGCCATGAACGACTCCATGTAATATCTCTAAATGAGCAAATGCACAGCGGAATATTTCTTTCATACCTGAGAATAAACATGCTTTCAAGTGTCAACCAAAAGATTGGTGAGTTCATAGGTTTATCATAAGCAATAAAATTCATCATTTTGATAGACCACAAGATTTAAATACAGTACACCTATCTCGTGTACAAAACCATTTTTCATAATGCTTAGCAGAGTAGGTTCGTATCCTTTTCTCCCCCGTAGGTTGCCTCGCGATTTTTAAATAACCGTACACATATCTCGTGCACAAAAATAATACACATAACCTGTGTATAAAAATCATTCTCTCGATACATAACATTCAATTTGATTTCATTGCTCAACATGGTAACCGACCTTAACATATAATGCGCATCAATAATATCCCCAAAAACAGAACATCTCATCTGTATAATATATAAACTTCGAAGTACTAAACACCATACTCACTAGCTCTTCCGTCTAGTGAACATTCTGGGTGGGGGTGTTAAACCCGGTAGCTACCTTTAGGATTCGCCTGAATTAGGGCCATACCCATTTTCTAATTCTTAGGATACCAAGCAATAATAATCAGGGGAAATATTCACAACAATTAGTGGCAATTATAACGTTCAACTAATTCAATAATAATCCACAGAACTTCTGTCTGCATAATAATTCATTCGAGGAATGTTTTGCTTGTGTCTATCTCGTCAAACATTTATAAAAGCATTTCATGTATTCTCAGTTCAAAATATATTTAAAAAGCATTTAATAAAGCAGTTATAAAAATATCGCATGTATTCTCAGTCCCAAAAATATAAAGAGTAAAAGGGAATCAAATGAACTCACAATACGATATTTTGTAGTAAAAATATGCATACTACGATACTGAACAATGCAAGATTGGCCTTGGATTCACGAACCTATATCAATTATATATATTAAAACGTATAATCATAATCGAACAAATTTATTTACTATTAGTGATATAATGGTTACATTAATAGATTATATGTTTTATTAATAACCTAATTAATTACAATTATTAATATTTATAATAAAAGTATTAATATAGTTATGTTATATGTAGTAAATATATTTTTTCTTATATTTATCTAATATTTATTTAATACATTAATAATAATAATCTTAATAGTGATAATGAAAATAATAATTTTGATAATAATAGCCACTTTGCTTGTAGCAATAATAATATTAAAATAAAGATAATATTAATGATAATAATAATGATAGTAATGTAATTAAAATAAAAAAAAATCATGTTAATGAAACTAATAATAGTGATAATAATACCAATAATAATAATAACTATGATAATAATAACTAATATACAATAACAATAACAATAATAATAATAATAATAATAATAATAATAATAATAATAATAATAATAATAATAATAATAATAATAATAATAATAATAATAATAATAATAATAATAATAATAATAATAATCATAATAATCATAATAATAATAATAATAATAATAATAATAATAATAATAATAATAATAATAATAATAATAATAATAATAATAATAATAATAATAAAGTATAATAAGAATGGATACCTCATGAAATAAGCCTTGAAAATAATAATGAACATGCCCGGGTTCGAACCCGCGATCTCTCGCTTAAACATAACACCCTTAACCATGCTTCTGTCTTTACGTTTTTGATTAATTACTACCCCAAAACCATATAAACTACATCTCCTGCTTACTTCTTCTTTTTCAAAAAAAAAATATATATATATATACTCCAGCCTGGTTTCGAACCCAAGACCCTTTGCTTAAACCAAACACCTTGAACCATAGCTCTGTCATTTCATTTCTTTTTTATTTCATATGCCAAACTATTTAACTGTTTCATTCCTGTTTCCTTTTTCTTAAAAGTAAAACCCATTTAAACTTCCTGATCCATTAATCCACTAAACCTGTAAGTATATTCGATGGATCCTCCTGGGTAATAACCTAATAACATAGTAGCAACTAATAATTAGATTACTTTGGTTTATTATCATCTTCAAACACATAAAATCATAACTTATTCATCCTAACCTTAATCGTGTTTCATCATCATCGTTTATCTTCCTAATCTATACATCATGGCTAACCTCATCATAAAACCTATCTATTTCATTGTTACACTCGCTATCAATACTAACATCATCTTCATCACCATTTTTGTGATATTACACGACCATCATAAATCTTATTAATATCACCCATATCATTGAACTCGCCATCATCTCGTCTTTTACTGTTTCCCTTTCTTTGTTATTGCTAAACAGAAATAGAAGGAAAAACGCAGCTGTAGCTGCGGATACGACAGCAACGTAGTAGTTTTGAGGGTGTTTTCGTGATACAGGCCCAACCGAGAGAATTAGAAGTTGTATTTTCGGCCCAAGCAGGGACACAGCCCAATAACACAAGTAGGAAACAAGGCCCAAGTGTACATCAATTACCTATTAGCAACTGCAAGCTGTTGGTATAATTATTCCTATCTATTTTCCTGTTTGGTCTATTTCCTTGTAAATGGTTCCTACTGTAATCAGCTGTTCCAGTTTTTCATGTGAGTGGATCTTTTCTAATAAAAGTTACTTGTTTGCTTTCTAAAAAAAACTGTATGGATGATGACACCGCATAAGTGAAGTGGTAACCACCCTTCCTTTCCTTCAAATTAGCTTAGTTGTCTATAACTTTAATAATTAAGACGGGCCCAAGTTGCATTAACTAATAGGAAAATAAGTTTATCCCGAAACATTTATTAAGTAGAAAACGTCCAACATATAGAGATAAAACGAGTGGGTTTTTCTTTGAGGTGTGGTTGTCGAATTAAACAAAAACAGTAAAGAAATAGGTAAGTGATGGTGGCGGTTAAAACAGATAACAGAACAACAGAAAGTAACAACAAAGGAGAAGAAAGAGAGAGAGAGAGAGAGAGAGAGAGAGAGAGAGAGAGAGAGAGAAGAAAGAGATATCGGGTTATGACCTTGGTGGTTCAAATTTGTTATTTGCAAGTTGTTTCGTACCCGTTTGATCCGAATAGAATCTCAGGTGTTAATCGAAGAAAAGAGTAAGGAAAGGAAGGTGATTGTCTGGATGGAGTTCAAATGACAAAGGTGGTGTGTAACAACCCGACTTCATAAACCCAAAAACGCGTACCAAAAAAAAAAATTTCTGGCAGTGCATCTGGACGGCGTCCAGAATCCTGGACGGCGTCCAGCTCAGAAATATGGGACGGCGTCCAAAGTTTGGGACGGCGTCCAGCTCAACACAACTGGGACGGTGTCCAATCAATTAGGACGGCGTCCCAATGGCCTTCCAGCTACTGATCACGGGTCCAACTCACACGAGCGGAAAACCCGCTTCCCGACATTTTCAAACGAAACCCTTTTTACCACAAGTCAATATAAGTGGAACTAAGAGATTTTCATCATCAAATCAAGTTTTACATCAACGGGCCCACATCGCCCATTTTACGAGTTTCGTTCAAAAATAAAAGTTTCGACCAAATATAAGTTTAAGTTCCAAACGACACTAGAGCATGGTGTTTGGGGTTAAACTACCCAATCTCGGTCGAACTCCAAAAGCTAACACCCAAAAGCATCCCCTAACAAGACAAGCGGGAGATCACTAATCCAATTGAACGCTCTTACCCTTGTCAATGCCCGTGCCTATAAAAAAAAGATAAACAACGAGAGGGTAAGCAAAGCTTAGTGAATGCAATAATTATACGAATACATATATAATTATACCTACTTGCATACACTTACACAACCGCAAACATGCTGGCATACATCATTAGCTTATCGTCGCCACAACAAGCTATAATTCACCAATACCCCCAAGCTAGCATAACAACCGCATATAAATATAACTCGAATAATATAATATGCTTACAACACAAATAACCATGGTTAACCAATAGTACAAGGGAACGGCGCTCGCGAAAATGCCATCGGTGTTCATAACATCCGTAAGGGCACTTAACACCTCGCACCACTAACCCCTAGGGTGGCACCTTAACACCTCGGCACATCACCCCGAGTGGCATCTTAACACCTCGATGCAACACTCATTATTTTACGGAGTGGTGTCTTAGCACCTCGACACTACACTCCTAGGTGGCATCTTAACACCTCGATGCTACACCCGAGTGGCATCTTAACACCTCGATGCTACACTCTTCACGTGAAACGTGGTGTCTTAGCACCTCGACACTACACATTTCACGCTACAACAAATAGATACATTATATACCTACACATATAATTATTCCACTCACCTCAAAGTCTTCGTGTAAGATAACCGAACTTGCAACGTCAATGTAACGTACCTATTACATTTTAGCACATAATCAATTCACAACTCAAGTCGGTCAAGCAACTCACTTAAAAATCTAGAGTCTTTTGACCCTAAGTGCAATCCCGACCCATTTTGCGCCTTTAACCCTAATAATGGGTTAACTTCACCAAAAACCCTAGTTCTAGCCATTTAAGGTCTTAACACGCATTTAAACACCAAGTTGACTTATTTTCACGCATACAAGACAACCTAGGTCATCAAAGACCCATTTAACCCATTTCAAGGTCAACATACCCATTTAGGTCACCCACAACCCAAATGACTCCCACTAACACTAACTATAGGTGTACTAGTGATCTATTAGGCCTTTAAGACCCATTTACACATTTCAACATTTCAAAACCCTAAGTTAGTCACCATTTGGGTCTTCATGACCCAAACTTACCCAAAACCCCCAAATCACTCATACATGGGTTTTATGTACAACATTAACCCAAACCCTAACCCTTAAACATATTTACTAGAGAAAACAATTTTAGGGCTTACCACCACAATCAAAACGAAGCTAACGAGGAGATGAACAACTTCAATGCTCGAGCTAGAACCCGAAACAAGCTTCTTCCTCTCCTATTTGAGCTTTCTCACACTTAAGAGCACTCTCTCTCTAGAATTAAAGTAGATGATGTTTGGTGGTTGTGAATGGAGTAATGAGACTCCCAAAACTGATCTAGGGCTTTAAAATTCGTCCAAGAAGTGAAATTACCAAAATACCCATCTAAAATAATTAATAGCAAAAAGACATGCCTGCCAGCCATTCTGGACGGCGTCCAAAATATTGGACGGCGTCCAGGTCTTCAAACTGGGACGGCGTCCCAAATGTTTGGACGGCGTCCAAACCCAAAAAAGAAAACAGGATCTTACAACTCTCCCCCACTTGAACCGGATTGCGACCTCGCAATCCATGCCGCATGACACGAGGGAAGATAAACTAACACGAACTCTTCGGGCTCCCAAGTGAACTCGGAACCTTTACTTCGCCGCCATTGAACCTTGAAAGTTCTCACCTCTTTATTCCTCAACATTTTCACCTTCTCGTCAAGGATAGCAATCGGTTCCTCGACATATTCTAACTTGTTGTTTAGCTCGATCTCGTCTAAAGGCATCCACGAGGAATCATCCGCAAGACACTTACGGAGGTGGGAAACATGAAATGTATTATGGATCCCCGCAAGCTCTTCGGGTAATTCCAATCGATATGCAACTTCACCAACACGAGCTGAAACCTTGAACGGCCCAATAAACCGAGGAGCTAACTTTCCCCGTTTTCGAAATCGAATAATACCCTTCCATGGCGAAAACTTAAGCATCACCATATCGCCTTCTTGGAACTCAATCAATCGCCTACCTCTATTGGCATACGAATTTTGCCTATCTTGAGCCTTCTTCAAATGTTCCCGAATCAAATCGATCTTGCTATTTGTCTCTAAAACCAAATCGGTACTCCCGATCTCTCTTTGACCCACTTCTCCCCAACAAACGGGAGTTCGACACCTACGCCCATAAAGCATTTCGTAAGGTGGCATCCCGATACTAGTATGATAACTATTATTGTACGAGAATTTCACCAAAGGCAAATGCTCATCCCAACTACCACCAAAGTCAATGATGCACGCCCGTAACATATCTTCCAAAGTTTGATTCATACGTTCAGTTTGACCGTCCGTTTGAGGATGATACGCCGTGCTCAACTTCAATTACGTACCCATATCTTCATGAAACTTTTCCCAAAACCGAGATGTAAAACGGGTATCTCGATCCGAAATAATAGATATAGGAACCCCATGTCGCGAGACCACTTCCTTGATAAACAACTTAGCCAAGGCCTCCGACGATATCGCTTCTTTAATGGGAAGAAACAAAGCGCTTTTTGTCAATCGGTCAACTATAACCCAAATCTAATCGAATTGGGTTCTCACCGTTTTAGGTAACTTTGTAATGAAATCCATGGTAATGTGTTCCCATTTCCACTTCAGGATTTCTAACGGTTGCAACTTACCATACGGCTTTTGGTGTTCGGCTTTTACTTGTAAACACGTGACACATTGCTCAACATACTTCACAACATCACGTTTCATGCCCGGCCACCAATAATCTTTCTTCAAGTCATGATACATTTTTGTCGCCCCCGGATGAATGGAATATTTTGACTTATGTGCTTCATCAAGTAGCACCCGTCGGTAATCACCCATCTTAGGCACCCACACCCTTCCTTGAAAAGACAACAAACCACGCGGGCCTATAGTAATGAACTCCGATTGGCCCACGATTCGTTCCACATGCTTATCGTGAATGTAAGCCTCTATTTGAATCTCGCCAAGCTTCTCAAGAAAATCGTTGGAAATAATCAAACGTAATGACCCCACTTTTATTGCCGGATGTTGACTCTTTCGACTCAACGCATCCGCGACAACATTCGCCTTACCCGGATGATAAAGTGTTTCACAATCGTAGTCTTTCACCACATCCATCCACCTACGTTGGCGATAATTCAAATCTCGTTGATTAAAGAGATGTTTCAAACTCTTATGATCCGAATAAATTGTACACTTGACACCATACAAGTAATGGCGCCAAATTTTCAACGCATGCACAACCGCCGCCAACTCAAGATCATGAGTTGGATACCTCGTTTCATGTTCCTTTAATTGTCGAGAGGCATAAGCGATGACTTTACCTCTTTGCATTAGAACACACCCGAGACCATTTAAGGAAGCATCACAATAAAACACCATATCTTCTACCCCTTCCGGCAACACTAACACCAGAGCTTGACACAACTTCTCTTTTAACAATTGAAAAGCAATCTCTTGCTCGTTCTCCCAATTAAATCTTGCATTCTTTCTTGTCAATTTCGTCAATGGAGAAGCGATCTTAGAAAAATCTTGGATAAACCGACGATAATAACCGGCCAATCCGAGAAAACTTCGAATTTCCGTAAGCGTAGTCGGTCGTCCCCAACTCTTCACCGTCTCGATCTTCCCCGGATCTACTTGGATACCGTTTTCGCTCACAATATGACCAAGGAATTGAACTTCCCTTAGCCAAAATTCACATTTGGAGAACTTTGTATACAACTTCTCCTTTCGTAGCGTCTTTAATACTTCACGCAAATGACGTTCATGTTCGTTCATGCTTTTCGAGTAGACTAGTATGTCGTCAATGAACACTATTACCGACTTGTCCAACATAGGTTGGCACACTCGGTTCATAAGATCCATGAATGCCGCCGGTGCATTCGTAAGACCAAAAGGCATAACCACGAACTCAAAATGCCCATAACGCGTTCGAAAAGCCGTTTTCTCAATGTCTTCCTCGCGGACCCGCATTTGGTGATAGCCGGACCGTAGGTCGATTTTTGAGAAATACGTTGCACCTTAAAGTTGATCAAACAAATCGTCAATCCTAGGTGACGGATAACGATTCTTGATCGTCACTTTATTCAACTCACGGTAATCAATGCACATACGCATACTACCATCTTTCTTCTTCACAAATAACACCGGAGAACCCCATGGCGAAGCACTCGGTCGGATAAAACCCTTCTCAAGCAACTCTTTGGTTTGATTTAACAACTCTTGCATTTCCGTTGGTGCTAAACGGTAAGGAGTTTTAGCAATGGGGGTAGCCCCCGGAACCAACTCAATGCGAAATTCAACTTGTCTTTCCGCCGGAACACCCGGTAATTCATCCGGAAAAACGTCTTTAAATTCACTAACCACCGGAATTTCATGAATGGGTGGTGGCACATTACGAGTATCAACAACATGAGCAAGGAAAGCCATGCCACCGGTAACAACGAGACAACGTGCCCGTGCAAAAGTGCATATCGGCACCGGTCTCCTTCGCTTATCACCATGAATAACCAACTCTCCCCCACTTGGGGTCTTCACACGAATAAACTTATCATGGCATGCAATATCGGCTCTATAACGATCGAGCCAATCCATACCAACGACAATATCAAAGTCGCCCTAGATCATTGGAATAAGATCGATTTTAAAGGTTTCGGCACCAAAAACAACATCACAATTTTCACACACATCGACCACTAGCACCGTCTTGCCGTTCGCTATTTCGACTTCTACCGAACGACTTAACTTAGCTAACAGTCTATCAAGTTTAGGCACAAATCTAGGAGACACAAATGACAAATTTGCGCCGCTATCAAAAAGAATCCTCGCCGGATTAGAATTAACCATGAAAGTACCTGAGACAACTTCGTTCGATTGTTTGGCTTCATCATTAGTCATCAAGTAGTTGCGACCCCTAGCCGTACCCGCCGCCTTCTCTAACCGCTTCACATTATCATTTCGCAAATCGGGACACTCCGGCTTCTTATGCCCCTCTTTGCCGCAATTAAAACAAGTGACTTTGTTTCCGGAAGATGGTTTCGGACACTCACGAGCCATATGACCCGGTTGCCCACAATTGTAGCACGTATAAGAAAACCCGCCGGTAGTGCCCTTCTTTGCACTATTGACACTTTCGGCCCCCCTCTTGCTCGTGCTCTTCTTGCTTGAGGCGTTAGAGTAACTAAAACCTTCAAATTTTCTTTTGGAAAACATGAAATCACTCTTTCTTGGAACCTCCGGCTCAAAACCCCGAGCCAACTCGAACAATTCATCAAAAGACTTAGCCATACCCCGACTAATCTTCCCCTTGTACTCATCATTCAAAGTACGGTAGAAATCCTTCATGAGCTTATGATCATCACCAACATATTCCGGGCAAAAACGAGTCTTTGCCAAGAATGCAGACTTAAGAGTAACTAAGTCCATTGAGCCTTGTTGCAAATGGTGCAACTCGTCCCGGATTCTATCAAGATCGGAAGAAGTTCGGTATTCCTTGAAAAACTCCTTCTTAAACTCTTCCCACGTCAAGCCCATACATTGTTCCTCACCATACAAGTTGATTTTATCATCCCACCATAACTTAGCCTCTTCTCGTAGCTTGCTAGAGCCATACCTCGCCTTCTTCTCGGGAGGACATTCTGAGGTACGGAAAGCTCCCTCGATGTCGGAGATCCAACATGTACTTTTTAAAGGATCTCGTACCCCATTAAACATCGGGGGTTGAGCGTCCTTGAAATTCTTGTAGTGGAAGTCCCGCCTTCCTTCACCTCCTTCACCACGAGGATAAATGTTTCTAGCATCAAGGGCCCCTTCGATAGTGGCCTTCATTCGTTCATTTATCAAATCGGTCACCTGCCCATCAACCGAATCTTGAAAGACCTTTCAGATGTCCGTAAGAAAATCCGCTTTTAACTTTTTAAAGACGGCCTCAACCTTGGCCGAAAACTCGGCGTCCTCGCTGGTACTTCCGTTATCATGATCGGGACCGTTTCTCATCTTCATTCTATAAAACGAAATAGGTTAAACCACAAAAATGAAAGGACAAATTACATATGTATATACATATATGCCACACTACTCCATCTCGCTCAACAATCGTCGTACATTGCTTGTTTAACACGATTTGCACCCGTAACAATGGTAGCTACTCGTTGTTACGCGAGAACGTCGCATTCACTTGATAGTACAACGTCCGTCTTGCTTGATGATTGCTAAACACAACACAAAACAATTAGCACAAGGTTAATTCTCATAAACCAAAGCACTAACAATTCCCGATTAGACCCAAAGTCCTACAAGTCCCGCATAAGGCGCTCACACAATAAAGTCTAAGTCTAGGCACCTATCTCAAGTCGCCTAAATCCCTTAGACCATGCTCTGATACCACTTGTAATAACCCTACTTCATAAACCCAAAAACGCGTACCAAAAAAATTTTTTTATGGCAGTGCATCTGGACGGCGTCCAGAATCCTAGACGGAGTCCAGCTCAGAAATATGGGACGGCGTCCAAAGTTTGGGACGGCGTCCAACTCAACACAACTGGGACGGCGTCCAATCAATTGGGACGGCATCCCAATGGCCTTCCAGCTACTTATCATGGGTCCAACTCACACGAGCGGAAAACCCGCTTCCCGACATTTTTAAACGAAACCCTTTTTACCACAAGTCAATATAAGTGGAACTAAGAGATTTTCATCATCAAATCAAGTTTTACATCAACGGGCCCACATCGCCCATTTTACGAGTTTCGTTCAAAAATAAAAGTTTCGACCAAATATAAGTTTAAGTTCCAAACGACACTAGAGCATGGTGTTTGGGGTTAAACTACCCAATCTCGGTCGAACTCCAAAAGCTAACACCCAAAAGCATCCCCTAACAAGACAAGCGGGAGATCACTAATCCAATTGAACGCTCTTACCCTTGTCAACGCCCGTGCCTATAAAAAAAAGGTAAACAACGAGAGGGTAAGCAAAGCTTAGTGAATGCAATAATTATACGAATACATATATAATTATACCTACTTGCATACACTTACACAAACGCAAACATGCTGGCATACATCATTAGCTTATCGTCGCCACAACAAGCTATAATTCACCAATACCCCCAAGCTAGCATAACAACCGCATATAAATATAACTCGAATAATATAATATGCTTACAACACAAATAACCATGGTTAACCAATAGTACAAGGGAACGGCGCTCGCAAAAACGCCATCAGTGTTCATAACATCCGTTAGGGCACTTAACACCTCGCACCACTAACCCCTAGGGTGGCACCTTAACACCTCGGCACATCACCCCGAGTGGCATCTTAACACCTCGATGCAACACTCATTATTTTACGGAGTGGTGTCTTAACACCTCGACACTACACTCCTAAGTGGCATCTTAACACCTCGATGCTACACCCGAGTGGCATCTTAACACCTCGATGCTACACTCTTCACGTGAAACGTGGTGTCTTAGCACCTTGACACTACACATTTCACGCTACAACAAATAGATACATTATATACCTACACATATAATTATTCCACTCACCTCAAAGTCTTCATGTAAGATAACCGAACTTGCGACGTCAATGTAACGTACCTATTACATTTTAGCACATAATCAATTCACAACTCAAGTCGGTCAAGCAACTCACTTAACAATCTAGAGTCTTTTGACCCTAAGTGCAATCCCGACCCATTTTGCACCTTTAACCCTAATAATGGGTTAACTTCACCAAAAACCCTAGTTCTAGCCATTTAAGGTCTTAACACGCATTTAAACACCAAGTTGACTCATTTTCACGCATGCAAGACAACCTAGGTCATCAAAGACCCATTTGACCCATTTCAAGGTCAACATACCCATTTAGGTCACCCACAACCCAAATGACTCCCACTAACACTAACTATAGGTGTACTAGTGATCTATTAGGCCTTTAAGATCCATTTACACATTTCAACATTTCAAAACCCTAAGTTAGTCACCATTTGAGTCTTCATGACCCAAACTTACCCAAAACCCCCAAATCACTCATACATGGGTTTTATGTACAACATTAACCCAAACCCTAACCCTTAAACATATTTACTAGAGAAAACAATTTTAGGGCTTACCACCACAATCAAAATGAAGCTAACGAGGAGATGAACAACTTCAATGCTCGAGCTAGAACCCGAAACAAGCTTCTTCCTCTCCTATTTGAGCTTTCTCACACTTAAGAGCACTCTCTTTCTAGAATTAAAGTAGATGATGTTTGGTGGTTGTGAATGGAGTAATGAGACTCCCAAAACTGATCTAGGGCTTTAAAATTCGTCCAAGAAGTGAAATTACCAAAATACCCATCTAAAATAATTAATAGCAAAAAGACATGCCTGCCAGCCATTCTGGACGACGTCCAAAATGTTGGACGGCGTCCAGGTCTTCAAACTGGGACGGCATCCCAAATGTTTGGACAGCGTCCAAACCCAAAAAAGAAAACAGGATCTTACATGGTGGTTTTTGCTTTGTTTGCTCGATCACAAAAATAGAAAAAGTAGCAGTAACATGATGGTATTGGGTGGTTATTTATAACGGTTTACAAAGAGGAAGAAAAAGACTCGATGGTGGTTGTTATGGCGGTAAACAGAAGGTATGTAATTGTATATATCTAGTATGTATGTGTATGTATATATATATATATGTATATATATATATATATATATATATATATATATATATATATATATATATATATATATATATATATAGAGAGAGAGAGAGAGAGAGAGAGAGAAAATGATTCCATGGTGTGAAGGTGGTGAGATCAAAGTGGTTTTGTTGTGGTTTTTTAGAAAAGCAGAGTGATGAATTCTTTTAGAGTAGTGAAGGGTTCACAGATATATTCGAGCCAAGAAGAACAAACAAAAATATATAAAGCAGAAAGTGAAGTGTAATAGATTCATACGATTATTTGATATTTATTTTTGACAAATTTTGTTATATAGTTTAGATGCAGTCGACCAGAAGAATCAATCAAGAAGAAAGAAAATAGAAAGTAGAAAGGGATGGCTAACAAAATTTGATTGAGGTTGTTTTGTAGTGAATTGGAGTCGACAGATTACAGAATCGTGAGCAGGATCGAATGGAAAAATATGAATTCTGATAGTGATATGAAACAGAATTCGATTCCTTTATCTGATTAATATCTAACAATTTTGTATCTATCTATTTGATTTTTCTCAATGAATTGTAGAAGGAATAAAGATTGACCCTGCAGTGAAACAAATTAAACTGGTGATCCTCTATAACTCTATGTATACGTATATATTATTTATAGAGTGATATAGAAGTAATTTACTATATACTCTTTACAGCTCACCAAATTGCTTGTCAACATGTTATATCAATCAGACAGATAATATTCGATTCAGGAAGTAGAAGAATCATATAAAAATTGATTTTGATTTGTACTAAGTTTGTTTGTTAGTGTGATAAATTGGAATCAATCTGTACTGATTGCATACAGAAAATAAAGATTATATACAGTTTGATGTAGATATGAACCAGATTTTGATTCTGTAATTGAAGCTAATCTTGTAATCTATTTTTAATTAATCTAAATACAATAATACTGATTCATATAATGTATCTGTATATATAAGTATATATATATCTGTTTTTATATTTCGTTACTATATATAATTTGTATTAACAAATATTTAGGTATATTTATAATAATAATAATATTAACAATATCCAAGTAATACTAATAATAATAAGAATAATGATTAAAAGTAATAGAAATAATAATAATAATAATTTTGGAATAAAAATGATAATTTTTAGTAATCATAATGATATAACAAATTACATGTGTTAACTTTCATATATTTTATATTGAAAATAATAAAATAGCTAATACTGATTTTTATATTAATAATGAAAGTAATAATAATATTAGTATAACAATTATATTTTAACTTGTAACTACATTTAATATATTAATATTACAATCTATTAATTATGTAATTATATCATTCACTATATGATAACATTATTTAAATATTTGATACTTATACATTTTATATATATTATATATATATATATATATATATATATATATATATATATATATATATATATATATATATATTTATATATATACATATTTATTTACAAGTAAAAGTTCGTGAATCGTCGGGAAAGGTCAAAGATCAATTAAATACATGAAACGGTTCAAAATTTTTGAGACTCAACCTAACAGACTTTTCTTATCCTATCAAAAATATTACATCGTATCGAGAGTTTCATTTAAAATTAGTCAAAAATTTTCGGGTCATGACACCTCACCACTTCATATCGATATTTAAAACCCGCAAAACTTACCTGAGATCCAACACACAAACCCAGAAGAAACCATGGAGTTCTTATATAGACCCGACGAGCCATTCTTGGGAGATCAAATTTAGTTTCATTAATTACTATTGTATAACTACCCGTTCAAAAAAAATCCGATACTATAATTTCTTTGTGAACCTCGACGCACCACTTACGAATCAGTCTCAATACTAAAAATCTCAACTTTGTTTACATAATTTCACCCTCGCCTTTTTCAATTTTTATGGTAACCATCTCTAAGAAACTACTTGAACAGTACAATTTTTATGGTGACCACACACTTTTACCTTTAATCTCAACTTTCACTTTTCACGACATCGAAGGTTCCTACTTACACTCACGTGATCAATAACTCCGGAGAAGAATGTCAAATCAGTATTTACTGGGATATCTAAAACCATTGACTGCAAATTCCGCCTATCGTTTCGTTAGAGAATGGACCTGTCACGAATTATTCGCTTATACTTCAAAGAAGAGAACACCACATTTTATTCCCGTTCAACTCTTCGAACACAAAGATCTATCCTCAATGGTCTAAACAACTTTTTGAAATTCAAATTTTTGGAAACATGAAAAAGATTTTAATGTCGTTTATAACACTCGAAATTTTTGAAAGTTATCTATTCATACCCACTGTCTGCTTAGACAACATATTTTTGAAAGATATTTTTTCAAAACATCTCTTTTTACATTAATTACTCACGACTTGCTTCTTTAAAAACAGACACATCTAGATGATCTTTAAACTCTTTTAACTATATTGAATGTGGAAGCACATTTATTCAGATTAAATTTTATCTACTTTTTAAAATAAAGATACTATCCTCGCACCTCAAACTTCTATACCTATCTTCATAAAACTTTACGTAGAGAAGATGTTTTGTATGATTTCGGACACTCCCACCACATACTATCATATTTTATCTTTCATCACCCAATCACAAGTGTAGAATGGTTGGACTTGCCTAGTATGGCAACAATGTTTGTGATATAAGAAATACTTCACTACAGCAAGACGTACCATGAGACAAGAGAACTGTTTCATCATAACCTACTCATTTTCATCTTGTTATATCATCTCTTATCTTAAGCAAACTATCATTGTTCTCAATGTCAAAAGACGTTAAGGTTAACCCTTCAAATTAACCTAAAACTATCATTTCTATTTGTCCTTGAGACACACACCTTAAGGAATTTGAACAAACTCTTCTTGACTATATACGAATTTTAATCCAAGAGGCTATTACACCTCGTCCATTATTGTTATATTACTTAATTATCAAACTAAGAAATAGTTTGTTTCATTCACATTGACAATTTATATACTTCGACAAATCTCTCTAAGTAATCATAAAGACTTTACGATTCAGAAGAGTGTTTTTTAGAAACTCAAAACTGATCAATACTAATCGTTCTTATTTTCACACGTGGGTTCAAAAGTTAGAGTTACATGTAGTGACTCTTGTATAAACTTTCAATTATATCACACAAATATCTATAGGCGTATATGGATGTATCCTTCATCCATTTTGACCTTCATCAACATCGTCTCAATTCACCACTCCGCAGGGAAAACTGGTAAGAGTGGAAGCTATAGATCTGAAATCTAATCACATTGTCTTGACCTAGTGGGGTAATGCCGGAATGGAAACATGAATTAGTGTAATATAATGACGCCTAGCTAACGTGATTATATTACTGTAAGTCATGTAGAAGTTTTGATATTATTTCATGAGGAATATGAAAGAATGGAAGTATAAGTTAGTGTAATATAATGCGTACGATTATATTATGATAAGTTATACAGAAGTTCAAACATTTCAAGACGGTGTTACAAACTATGTTCCGTAGAATTATACACTTAAGTTAGATTCACACGAACAATAAATGACCACTTGGTTGCATACTGGGAATTGGTTGATAAACGTTATTACTACTTCTTTATATGCAATTTCCAAATTATTATGGTTTGAAATTATCCAGTTTTAAAATTTCTCATTGATGAAGTTCGATCCAATAAATTAGGATACGAAACATCAATTATCGTAGTACATGACTATTCCCAGATATCATACGATTGGAGAATATATTTTACACAGCATCGCTATGTTGCTTAGAGTTAATGAAACATAGTCATCCTAAAAATATATGTTTATATATACACTTTTTTGTTTCGCTAAAACGTTGAAACTAAACTACTTTCCATGTAATGGAATTGCTTACCTTATAACCCTCAGAAAGAGGAAACACTATACTTACTATACTAGCATTCGCTGGAAGAGCGAATTTTGCTACAAACGTTTCTATGAAATATAAAGTCAAGAGACCTAATAAGGTGCTCATAATAACGTTCGCAAAACGAAACTTGAAGAAATTCTTATTAAAAAGAATTTTTCATGAAAAGTCCATGGAGGCTTAGGACTGCGGAATCAAACGCTAGAAATATAGCAATATTCCTATTAAGAAAATCCGTTGAAATTCAAGATAAGGCCCCGAATATACCTGGGAACGTGAAGACCAAATGAAAAGGAAATATCCCCACCTTTTCTCAACCGCTGTTGCAACCGAGAAGCCTGTCTAAAACTTCAGGACGAAGTTTTCATTAACGGGGAAGTACTATAACAACCTTCACTTTTCGACTTCTGAAATGACTACATTACCCCTTGGTTCACCTTGTATGTGTTAACTATTAAGGTTGTTATTTGAAACACAATTAATACAATAAAATTCAAACGTTGACCGAATATTTATTTACAGTTGACACATCTAAATTAAATAAAGTATATACTAACTTAGTAATATACTTTAGAAAAATTATAATGTCACATGAATTAGCTTATTAACGTTTATATTATTCATAATACTTTAGTTAATAAATTGTATTAAAACTATTATGTGTCATTCTTATAAAATACAAAAGTATAAAATAATCTTATATATATATATATATATATATATATATAATTTTAGTTATTTTTTTAAATGTAAATATATATATATATATATATATATATATATATATATAATAATAATAATGTTAATGATAATAATAATATTAATCACAATAATAAATGTAATCAATTAATATTCAAATTTAATTTACATATAAATGAGAGCTCTTTAACTCTCCTCATTTAAAGAAATATATGTATATATATATATATATATATACATATATATACATATATATATACACATATATATCTATATACATATATATATACATATATGTATATACATACATATATGTATATACACATACATATATATATATATATATATATATATATATATATATATATATATATATATATATATATACATATATATATATACATATATGTATATACATACATATATGTATATACACATACATATATATATATATATATATATATATATATATATATATATATATATATATATATATATATATATATATATATATATTTCTTTCTTTAAAAACTTTTGGTATTCCATTCTTTTAGTATAAATAGGAGATTAATCCTATAAAAATTTTCATAACACTAAAAATTCACCAAAAACTCTCGCAAGCAGATCCGACGGTTGTTTTTGAAGATTTTGGAACTTAGGTAATTTTTCTCTCTTTTTCTTATTTATTTCGATTTCTTTTTTTTCCTTATATAGCCGATTGACGTTTTATTTTTGTTTAATTACTAATAAATTAACCTAATACTTATAATATGTTTGTAATGTTAAAATTAAGTTATTAGAATCTGGAATAAATTTTATAAATGATAAAAATGAATTTTAATAATTATTTATTATTAAAATCGAATTATAATGTATATAAGTGATTAAATCTTGAAATATAAGTAATAATTACTAAAAATTTAGAAAAACATATTCTTCAGATTTCATAACCTTTATGTTATGTAAAAATAATAAAAAATAATTTTTATAATTTATTATATATTAAATACGAATTTATATTACTTTTTGTATAAATATATGTATCGATTTGTATTTAATAATGTGAAAATTATATAACGAATTATAAAAATTGATCTTAATCTTTCATAATTATTAATAAGTATAAGGGAGTGCAAAGGAATTATTTTTATGAATTTATAAATTGAATATGTATTTTTTTAATTTGAAACATGTTTATATATATAAAATTGGTGAAAATAAGTTAAAGCTATATAAAATCCGATTTTATAATTTTTATATGATTAATATATTACTTATAATCTGTAGAAATTAATAACATATTTTTATAATGATATATATAATTTATTAGCAATTATGGTAATTATTAATGTAAATATAATAAGATAAATATGAAAAATATAAAAATTTGGATAAGATTTATTTTTAAAATTTTCTTAACTTCGTATCACTTAAAGGAATCTGTAAAAATTTAAAAATATAATTTTTGGAATTAAATTAATATTTAGCTAGTTTTACCAAATTATAAGGGATAAAGACAATAAAATTTTTAAATATATAAACAAACAATTATTTTCCTCAACTTAGGAATTAAATGCTGATATTAATGTTTAATTATAAACTTTATAAATATACTTAGTGTGTATTTGTACTTAATTAAATGAAATCTATAAATAAATAATATAAATATTATAATGAAAACTATAATAAATATAATATAACATATAATACACTTATGCACACTGATGTGTGCGAGGTGTAGTTAGAAATAGTATTATTTTTACTACGAAATACGGCGAAATATGATACAAGTTTTAATTAATTTACGGATGGGATATACCTAAACCTGGCTACAACACTTATAGACATTGTACCTAATCGTAGAGTAGTGTAGTTTTTAGTAAGTCCGGTTCGTTCCACATGGAGCTAGTGATTGCGTAGTATATTTTTAACAACTATATTTATATAAAATATATATAATTATATATAGTAATATTATTATTATAAAAGGGGGTTTAATGTTTAATGACCGGTTTGTCGATTTTATATTTTAAGCGTAAAGATAAATCACGATAATATAAATGACAGAATTTAAATTGCGATAAAGTAAATTGCAGTAATTAAAATGACGGTATATAAAGGTACGATGAAATATGAAATAAAAGTATTATGCTTATTTAAACTTTCGTAATCATGATGTTTGACATTTTGATTTTAATTTATTACTCTGGGTTATTTGTCCTTTGTCCTGGATTTATTTGAAACCTATCTGGTTTTTGTCCATAATAGTCCATCGGTCATAAATATAAAGTGCGATTATCCTCGTCAAATTACCCTTATACCCTAAGTCAAATAGTCCAACTAATTAAGGATTTAAACTGTAACACAGTTATCACTTCTGTCAACAATTACATCAGTTATCACTGTATGTAATCCACCCCTGTTTTAATGAGTCTCTTGACTATTGATCCATTCCCGTGTCCGGTCAAATGAACGATTATTAGTATTTATAAATATCTCGCCCATCGTGTCCAATCGAGTATATGTGGTTATTTATAGATACGTCAAATTGTAAATCTCTATATTAAATTAATGAACTATCATTCAGTTAAACAAATATAAAGCCCATTAATAGCCCATAGTCCAATGTTCACAGGTGTCGATCTTTTGTCCAAACCTTAATTATGGTTCAAAGTTCAATAACCTCGTCTTTAATATTTAGTCTAACATCATGATTACTTCGGCTTAAATAAGAATAATAATAACTTAGTTACGAGACATTAATTGAAAAAGGAAGAACATAGCTTACAGTGATTATTTATCGCGTAGCGTTACACGGACAGAGTTCCGACTTTAAAACCCGTAAAACATTTCTTACAATAACCCAACTAAACCATAATTTATTATTAATCTTAATTATAATAAAAATTATAATTATAAATATATATTACATAGAGAGAAAGAAAGATTGAAAAAGGTGTGCAGAATTCGAGCAGAATGCGTGATCTTTTATAGGCCCACTTTGAACTGTACAGCTCCGCGAGTATGGTACTTTTGTGCCTTACAGCTCCGCGAGTGCGGAGCTTTGAATTCCAGCTCACCAAATTGAGTTAAACGTGGGCTGCTGAATATTATAATATATAATATAATAATATATAATTTCATATAATTATATATATATATATATATTATATTATATTCTTATGCATAGTTGACTTGTAATTTTAGCTCCGTTGAGTTGTACGTTGATGCTCGGTTTATGTCTCAGTTCTGAATTTTTGAACGCCTTTTCGTACGGATAGATATCTTGTACTTTGCATTTCGCGGCTTGTACTCTTGTCATTTTTAGGCGTTTCTCATCAATAAATTGAACCACTTGGATTGTACTTTGTACTTTTTAGCTTTTTGGTCATTTGCGTCTTCAAATCGTCGATTCTGTCTTTTGTCTTCGCACTTATTTATTTAAACGATTATTACATAAAAATAGAAAAATTGCAACTAAAAGCTTTACATATTGGAAGGATATTGCGCCCAAATATATGTTCATTTAGAGCACTATCAAATAACTCCACACTTAAACGTTGCTTGTCCTCAAGCAATACATAACTTGAAATTAAATCACACTTCACTCGAATCACACTTTTTTTATTCTCACACTTTATACATCAGTGATTTTGTTACGGCGGTATAAACAATGATAGTAACAATGTGGTTTACAGTCCCACATGACTATAAAAATTTAGATCCTTTAAGGAAATTGGATCTTTATGAAAACATTTGATCTTTTGAAAATTCAAGCTAGATTTTACCCTAGACAAGTTTTCCGGAATAACCCTTCACCGGTGTTTGCAAAATATTTTTGTGGGTTTTGTGGGTTTCCGATTTTCAAAATTTTAGCTCAAAACTTGTGGTTTTGTGTCACCCACTTGCTAACCTTGTATTAGGAAAGCAACACGTCCAGTATACTTGCTCCGTATATTACCTTTCGGTAAACTACCATCCAGTTGTAAAGGAAAGCGATGAACAAGCAACTGTTAAGGCAATGTCCCATGACATGCAGATAATTATGGTCAAAAACTTGTCGGGTGCAATTACTATCCTTTGTAGGAGAAATAGTAAAGATCACCCTATAATTTTTCGGTCTGGCACAAGGTCCTGTCTTCGACCATGCTATGCAACTACCGTTCTTACGGTTGACTCCCGATTTGGTTCAGGTGACCTAATGAATTTCGATGAATTCTCCGGATTTTACGTTCAATGGTAATGAACGCATTGAAAATAGGTTTTCAGAAAACAAATCGGTTTTAATTTGATCAAAATATTTTCTCGTTCAAGCTCGAGTTTAGATATCATTGAATTCCATGAGTATGAATTCTCAATTTTTAAGGTCAATCTCAAGGATTGAGTAATATCAGTCTTAAAAGCTGATTTTTAATCTTTAAGGAGATTATCCTTTCTGGGGGTCTGATTCATTAGTCTTATCAAGCTAATTTGCACGGCGCCCTCCCCATTTTACGAGACAGATCCTCTCATGGTTAGGATAAGTCTGACTACATGGCGACCCTATTTGATGCTGAGGTCCGTGAATTTCCTGCTGATTTTAGAGATGACTTTTCTAGATTTTTCGTCAACCTACAGCTGGTCTGGACGACAACTTCCTGACCTAAATCAAGAAGCGCGTGTCTTTTTTGGAAGACTTTACTTCCTTTTAATGATGGAATTGATTCATCATGTAGATTCATCTTTCTTTCAAATATATTACAGTAAATCGAGTAAAACTGATTAGTTTAGCCCAAAGCAAAAGTACCTGCAATAATCTTGTACAAATAGTTGATATATGTTTTGAAGAACTTGGTAAATTCTTCCCACACTTAGCTTTTATTTATTCTTTTCTTTGCCATTTTATTCTCTTTTATTCCATTTTAAATGAATTCAAGCGTTTTGGGTTGTTTCTCCATTTATGTTCTCTTCGAGGTAACAATAATTTCGGTATTATAACCTAGTTTTATTATTCATAAATATGTATAAACATGATTTTGAATCCATTTAGTTGAAAATTTTTCAAATTTTCACAAAATTTGGCTATTAAACTAAGTGTAAACCCGAGAGAATTTATAACCCTTCCCCACACTTGAGATCTTGCAATGCCCTCATTTGCAAGAAATCAGTAAAAATTTAAATTCATGAGGGTGATTAGTGTAGAAAAATGATTAAAAATACCGAGTTTGCAAACATATTGTTTTATATCACATTTGATATTTTACGTCTTGTCATTAAAATTAGTAGCTTTTGCTGAACTTAATTCCAGTTTTTGAAAGTGCACTATTTTACCCTGTTTTGTACATAAGATAAACTACAAATATATATATAATATATATATTTTTAATAAAACCTTTATTTATTAAAATAATTTAAATAAATAATTAAAATTTGTCGTTGTAAAGTGAGTGTTTTAAAAGCAAAGAATTTCCGGTTTTTTAAATTTTTTTTTTTTTTTTTTTTTGCATACTTTAGATCAGTAATATTAAAAATAATGATAACAAATTTTTTCGCCCCGTCTTTGGGTAAAGCAATTTCCATTCTATGATCTAATCTTTAACTCACGACAAATTTTAGAAATCAATTTTTAAACTTAATGAAATAAAGTTAATTTTGTTTTTAAATTCACACGAAACTTAAATTTAAAAAGCATATTAATTTCATACAAAACCTATAAAACAAAAATTCAAAATGAGGGAGAAAACTAGTTCTTTAGTGTCTGCTAGTGGAAAAGACCAATCGGATTCCATTCTCGGAACTACACGAGAACAGAACAACTAACTCTAGACAACGTTTTCTTTTTAGAACATTTGAATCTCCCCACACTTAGGTAGATGTGGTGTCGAATTTGTGATTAACTTCATTGTCAATTTCTTTTGGACCATAATCAACTTGCATATCTGTGACTTTTGCTTTAAGCCATTGGTCGGATTCCTGTGTAATATTCACATATTCAACCAGTTTTGCCTTTTCTTTAGGCAATAGATTGGATACTAACCGGTTACATAACATAAAGTTCCCCTTGGTTCTAGCATCGCGAATCCATTTAATAAGTTTCTTCATTGAACTGTTAATAACGGGATCATTTAATTTCGTATCAACAACGGGGTTCAAGTCATCATTAGGTGTCACTTCATCTTCCCCACACTTAGGCGTTTTATTATTGTTAAGCACTACCGTTGGAGTTGGTAAAACAATATGGTTCTTACCAATCATTTTTGTTGGTTCAACGGTTTTGGTTGGTGGAGATTTAGACTTTCGACTCACAAAGGTGATCGATTTTTCATTATTACTAAGTGTCATTCTACCCTCTTGTACATCAAATAACGCCCCGGTGGATGCTAAGAATGGTCGACCTAAAATTAGAGGAACGTTTGGGTCCTCTTCTATGTCAATGACAATAAATTCGACTAAAAGGTTAAATTATCCACTTGAACGGGTAGGTTGTCAGCAATTCCAACTGGGTGCCTAATTGTTTGATCAAAGAGTCAAACACTCATCTCTGTTGGACTTAACTCACCTACTCCTAATCTCTTATATAGTGAAAGAGGCATAACACTTATACTCGCACCTAAATCTGCTAGTGCATCATACATGACACAATCACTAAGTAGACAAGGAACAATAAATTCACCCGGATCACCTAACCTGGGTGGAGGTTTTGGTGGAACTATCTTCTCCGGGTTTACTTTTACGCTTTTTGTTTCTTGTACTTTCTTATCTTTCTTCTTCTTTCTAAAGGTATCACAAACTTCATACTCAACTCCTTTTCTTGGAAACGGGATGGGTGGTCTGTATGGTGCCACCACTGGCTTTACATACTCAGGTGGTGGTGGTGTAACTTCTTCATTGTTACTCACATCTAAAACCTTCCCATCTTCTGGTGCTGGTTTTTCAGAATTTATTGACACCATATTAACATTCTCATTCCGAGGATTTACTTCAGTATTACTCGTTAGCTTTCCTTATTCCCTCTCACTCATCATGCTAGCAAGAGTTCCTACTTGTTTTTCTAGATTTAAAATGAAAGCCTGTTGAGTTCTTAATGACTGATCAAACCTCTCATTCGTTTAGGTTTGAGATGTAATAAATTGTGTTTGAGATTCCATTAGCTTTGCCATCATTTCTTTCAGATTTGGCTTTTTCTCTTCGGTTTGTTGTGGTGGTTTATACAAGCTAGATCTTTGTTGATTGAAATTGTTGTTTAGAGTTGGTTGGTTATTCGGACCTTGTTGGTTATACGAGTTATTGTTGGGTCCAATTGGATTGTAAAGAATGTTTTGATTTCGATTGAAGTTTGGCCTTTCCTGTTGATAATTATTTTTATAATTATTTCCCGACCTTTAGTTCATGTAGGTAACATTCTCACGTTGTTCCATCGCTTGTTCAATGTGACAATCTTTTGTTAAGTGTGGTCCACCGCATTGCTCACAACTGATTCGTATTGCGTGAATATCTTTAGTCATCTTTTCCATTCGTCTCTCGAAAGCATCTATTTTTGCGGAAACGGAATCAAAGTCATGGCTAGAATCGGCTCTAGCCGCTTTAGATGAACGAAAGATATCTTTTTCCTGATGCCATTCATGTGAGTGGGAGGCTGTGTTATCAATAATTTTGTGAGCTTCAGTTGCGGTTTTCTTCATAATGGAACCACCAGCTGCTGTGTCGATGTCTTTTCGTGTAGCAACGTCGACACCTTGGTAGAATATTTGTACTATTTGATAAGTGTCTAAACCGTGTTGAGGACATCCTCTCAACAACTTTCCGAATCTTGTCCACACCTCATATAGAGTTTCATTTGGCTTTTGCGCGAACGTAACAATTTCTCCTTGAATTCATACGGTTTTAAATGCCGGAAAGAATCTTTTAAGAAATTTTTCAACTAAGACATCCCATGTGTCAATAGCTCCTTCGGGTAACGATTCTAACCAATCTTTGCCTTCTCCCTTTAAAGTCCAGGGAAACAACATGAGATAGATCTGTTCATCCTCAACTTCTCTGATTTTGAATAGACTACAAATCATATTAAAGGTTCGAAGATGTTCGTTTGGATCTTCTTTTGGTGTACCACTAAATTGGCATTGATTAGTTACCATGTGTATGATTTGTCCTTTGATTTCATAATCTGGTGCATTAACATCTGGCTTAATAATGGCGTGACCTTGGCCAGTGCGTGTGGCTCTCATTCGGTCTTCCATACTTAAAGGTTCCTGATTTTCCATGATTGAATTTGTTGAATCTGATTCACTAGAGGATTCCAATTTAATGGTTTCTTCCTCTACAATCTCCAGTTGAATGATTTGTGGTTCAGGAGGAATAATTAGTGGTTTAGGATCTCTGAATTATCCTTGAATATCCTCCGGGTTCTCAATTGTGAGGTCGGGTTCAAAAAATGGATTATCAAAAATTTGAATTGGAGTACTTGGTCGACTAGATGATGATTCTAAAGAAAAATCAACGGCGATAATATTGGCAAGATGTCTTGATCGAGTTACAGGTGTTGAACGTATGAAAGGTGGTGAACGTTTTGCTCGGTGCATTCACTGAATATCCTATTAGTTATAAAGATAAAAATTATTAAAGTTATCAAATTAATAGACTTTTCTGCTTTTGTCCATGTTTCGAATAGCCAAAAGATGCAGCAGGGAGCCAGGATCCTTTAAGTCAGAAAATCCACAACTCAGCCACTAACAAATCCAACTATTACTACGAAGCAGAAAATTTGGATGTCTATCAATTTAATCGCTTAAAATAATTTTTCGTCGAAATTTAAAGAAAATAAAGAAAATTCTATGTCCTAAAAACTAGAGCGTAGAAATGAGAAAGAAAAAGAAGCGCGTCAAAAAATGTCGAAAAATAAAAATAAGAAAGAAAAACGTCGAAACTTAAAATTCTAAAAACTAAATCTTAAAAGTTGCGACTAAATGTATTAAAGCTTAAAAGGAATTCTATATCCAAAATGGCAATAACTTAAAAGGCAATAAAATAAATAAACGGCGTCGCAAAATTCTAAAGCGCCTAAATCTTAATCTAAGGAAAAAGCACTTAAGGGATTTTACGGTAAAGCCTAAAAATCTAGAAATATAAAATAACTATGGCAAATACTAAGTTAAAACTAATTACGAACGATAAAAATACAAATTACAAATTAAACAAATAAAGATACAAAAGTTAAAAATAAAACTAAAGTTATAAAAATACAATTTTTATAAAAAAAATATTATTTTTATAAAAATATTATTCTATATATTTAATAATAATTATTATACTTAATAATATTAATTAAAACTAAAATTAAAAATAAGATAAACAAATTAATATTTAATTAAACCCTAATTATAATTAATAATAATTAAATTATTACCCTAATTTCGTAATAAATGCAGGCTGAGGTTTGACCTGTCAGAGAAGCTCCGCGAGTATGGAGTTAGGCAGATTCAGAATTCGTGCAGGCCAAAATTGTAGGTTCAGCTTATTGTTTTTTTTTTTCAAATATGTATTTAATTTATAACTCTTACAAAATTAAAATATAAGTGATATTTAAAATTATATATACTTTTTTTTATATGTTTTTGTTATTTTAATATTTAAAACTTATAAAAATATATTTTTACAAAAATAGATTAAAACTTAATAAAAATATATATTTTTTTTTTGAATATAGCGTTTCGCTTCGGCAAACTCCCTGGCAGCGGCGCCAAAAACTTGATGTGTGCGAGGTATAGTACGAAATAGTATTATTTTTACTACGAAATACGGCGAAATATGATACAAGTTTTGAAATGTCCCGTTCATATTGATTATAAACGTTCCATATTAATTGATTTCGTTGCAAGGTTTTGACCTCTATATGAGACGTTTTTTAAAGACTGCATTCATTTTTAAAACAACCATAACCTTTATTTTATCAATAAAGGTTTTAACAGCATTACGTAGATTATCAAATAATGATAATCTAAAATATACTTTTACACATGACCATTACATAATGGTTTACAATAGAAATATATTACATCGACATATGTTTCTTGAATGCAGTTTTTACACAATATCATACAAACATAGACTCCAAATCTTGTCCTTATTTTAGTATGCAACAGCGGAAGCTCTTAGTATTCACCTGAGAATAAACATGCTTTAAACGTCAACAAAAATGTTGGTGAGTTATAGGTTTAACCTATATATATCAAATCGTAACAATAGACCATAAGATTTCATATTTCAATACACATCCCATACATAGAGATAAAAATCATTCATATGGTGAACACCTGGTAACCGACATTAACAAGATGCATATATAAGAATATCCCATCATTCTGGGACACCCTTCGGATATGATATAAATTTCGAAGTACTAAAGCATCCGGTACTTTGGATGGGGTTTGTTATGCCCAATAGATCTATCTTTAGGATTCGCATCAATTAGGGTGTTTGTTCCCTAATTCTTAGATTACCAGACTAAATAAAAAGGGGCATATTCAATTTCGATAATTCAACCATAGAATGTAGTTTCACGTACTTGTGTCTATTTTGTAAATCATTTATAAAACCTGCATGTATTCTCATCCCAAAAATATTAGATTTTAAAAGTGGGACTATAACTCACTTTCACAGATATTTCCTTCCTCGGAAATAAGACTTGGCCACGGATCGATTCACGAACCTATACAAATATGTACATATATATCAAAGTATGATCAAAATATAATTACAACCATTTTTATTATATTTAAAGATTTGAGTGTATTAAGTCAGCTGTCCTCGTTAGTAACCTACAACTAGTTGTCCACAGTTAGATGTATAGAAATAAATCGATATATCATGTCTTGAATCAATCCACGACCCAGTGTATACACGTCTCAGGCTAGATCACAACTCAAAGTATATATATTTTTGGAATCAACCTCAACCATATATAGCTAACTCCAACATTACTGCATATAGAGTGTCTATGGTTGTTCCAAATAATATATATACATGGGTCGAGATGATATGTCAAAATATTTGCATACGTGTCTATGGTATCCCAAGATTACATAATATATTAGAATACATATATAATACAATATAAGTTAGCTAGGATATGATTTGTATAGATTTGTTAAACATTTCCCGTAGCTAAAAAGATCAAAAATATCCAATCTTGTTTTACCCATAACTTCTTCATTTTAAATCCGTTTTGAGTGAATCAAATTGCAATGGTTTCATATTGAATTCTAATTTAAGAATTCAAATAGAAAAAGTATAGGTTTATAGTCAGAAATTTAAGTTATATGTCAATTACTAAAGAGGTAGTCATTTCTGTCGAAAGAACGAAATCTTGATGACCATTTTGAAAAACATACTTTCACTTTGAGTTTAACCAAGATTTTTGGATATAGTTTCATGTTCATATGAAAAATCATTTTCCCATAAGAACAACTTTTAAATCAAAGTTTATCATAGTTTTTAAATAATCCAAACCAAAACAGCCCCCGGTTTCACTACGACGACGTATATCAAATTTTATGGTGTTCATCGTGTTTCTAGGTTTTAAATCATTAAGTTAGCATATCATATAGATATAGAACATGTGTTTAGTTGATTTTAAAAGTCAAGTTAGAAGGATTAACTTTTGTTTGCTGTAACAACCCGACTTCATAAACCCAAAAACGCGTAGCAAAAAAAAATTTTATGGCAGTGCATCTGGACGGCGTCCAGAATCCTGGACGGCGTCCAGCTCAGAAATATGGGATGGCGTCCAAAGTTTGGGATGGCGTCCAGCTCAACACAACTGGGACGGCGTCCAATCAATTGGGACAGTGTCCCAATGGCCTTCCAGCTACTGATCACGGGTCAAACTCACACGAGCGAAAAACCCGCTTCCCGACATTTTCAAACGAAACCCTTTTTACCACAAGTCAATATAAGTGGAACTAAGAGATTTTCATCATCAAATCAAGTTTTACATCAACGGGCCCACATCGCCCATTTTACGAGTTTCGTTCAAAAATAAAAGTTTCGACCAAATATAAGTTTAAGTTCCAAACGACACTAGAGCATGGTGTTTGGGGTTAAACTACCCAATCTCGGTCGAACTCCAAAAGCTAACACCCAAAAGCATCCCCTAACAAGACAAGTGGGAGATCACTAATCCAATTGAACGCTCTTACCCTTGTCAACGCCCGTGCCTATAAAAAAAGGTAAACAACGAGAGGGTAAGCAAAGCTTAGTGAATGCAATAATTATACGAATACATATATAATTATACCTACTTTCATACACTTACACAACCGCAAACATGCTAGCATACATCATTAGCTTATCGTCGCCACAACAAGCTATAATTCACCAATACCCCCAAGCTAGCATAACAACCGCATATAAATATAACTCGAATAATATAATATGCTTACAACACAAATAACCATGGTTAACCAATAGTACAAGGGAACGGCGCTCGCGAAAACGCCATCGGTGTTCACAACATCCGTTAGGGCACTTCACACCTCGCACCACTAACCCCTAGGGTGGCACCTTAACACCTCGGCACTTCACCCCGAGTGGCATCTTAACACCTCGATGCTTCACTCATCATTTTACGGAGTGGTGTCTTAACACCTCGACACTACACACCTAGGTGGCATCTTAACACCTCGATGCTACACCCGAGTGGCATCTTAACACCTCGATGCTACACTCTTTACGTGAAATGTGGTGTCTTAACACCTCGACACTACACATTTCACGCTACAACAAATAGATACATTATATACCTACACATATAATTATTCTACTCACCTCAAAGTCTTCGTGTAAGATAACCGAACTTGCAACGTCAATGTAACGTACCACCACAATCAAAACAAAGCTAACGAGGAGATGAACAACTTTAATGCTCGAGCAAGAACCCGAAACAAGCTTCTTCCTCTCCTATTTGAGCTTTCTCACACTTAAGAGCACTCTCTCTCTAGAATTAAAGTAGATGATGTTTGGTGGTTGTGAATGGAGTAATGAGACTCCCAAAACTGATCTAGGGCTTTAAAATTCGTCCAAGAAGTGAAATTACCAAAATACCCATCTAAAATAATTAATAGCAAAAAGACATGCCTGCCAGCCATTCTGAACGGCGTCCAAAATGTTGGACGGCGTCCAGGTCTTCAAACTGGGACGGCGTCCCAAATGTTTGGACGGCGTCCAAACCCAAAAAAGAAAACAGGATCTTACAACTCTCCCCCACTTGAACCGGATTGCGACCTCGCAATCCAAGCCGCATGACACGAGGGAAGATAAACTAACACGAACTCTTCGGGCTCCCAAGTGAACTCGGAACCTTTACTTCGCCGCCATTGAACCTTGAAAGTTCTCACCTCTTTATTCCTCAACATTTTCACCTTCTCGTCAAGGATAGCAATTGGTTCCTCGACATATTCTAACTTGTTGTTTAGCTCGATCTCGTCTAAAGGCATCCATGAGGAATCATCCGCAAGACACTTACGGAGGTGGGAAACATGAAATGTATTATGGATCCCCGTAAGCTCTTCTGGTAATTCCAATCGATATGCAACTTCACCAACACGAGCTGAAACCTTGAACGGCCCAATAAACCGAGGAGCTAACTTTCCCCGTTTTCGAAATCGAATAATACCCTTCCATGGCGAAACCTTAAGCATCACCATATCGCTTTCTTGGAACTCAATCAATCACCTACGTCTATCGGCATACGACTTTTGCCTATCTTGAACCTTCTTCAAATGTTCCCGAATCAAATCGATCTTGCTATTTGTCTCTAAAACCAAATCGGTACTCCCGATCTCTCTTTGACCCACTTCTCCCCAACAAATGGGAGTTCGACACCTACGCCCATAAAGCAGTTCGTAAGGTGGCATCCCGATACTAGTATGATAACTATTATTGTACGAGAATTCCACCAAAGGCAAATGCTCATCCCAACTACCACCAAAGTCAATGATGCATGCCCGTAACATATCTTCCAAAGTTTGATCCGTACGTTCAGTTTGACCGTCCGTTTGAGGATGATACGCCGTGCTCAACTTCAATTGCGTACCCATATCTTCATGAAACTTTTCCCAAAACCGAGATGTAAAACGGGTATCTCGATCCGAAATAATAGATATAGGAACCCCATGTCGCGAGACCACTTCCTTGATAAACAACTTAGCCAAGGCCTCTGACGATATCACTTCTTTAATGGGAAGAAACAAAGCGCATTTTATCAATCGGTCAACTATAACCCAGATCGAATCGAATTGGGTTCTCACCGTTTTAGGTAACTTTGTAATGAAATCCATGGTAATGTGTTCCCATTTCCACTTCGGGATTTCTAACGGTTGCAACTTACCAGACGGCTTTTGGTGTTCGGCTTTTACTTGTAAACACGTGACACATTGCTCAACATACTTCACAACATCAAGTTTCATGCCCGGCCACCAATAATCTTTCTTCAAGTCATGATACATTTTTGTCGCGCCCGGATGAATGAAATATTTTGACTTATGTGCTTCATCAAGTAGCACCCGTCGGTAATCACCCATCTTAGGCACCCACACCCTTCCTTGAAAAGACAACAAACCACGCGGGCCCATAGTAATGAACTCCGATTAGCCCACGATTCGTTCCACATGCTTATTGTGAACGTAAGCCTCTATTTGAATCTCGCCAAGCTTCTCAAGAAAATCGTTGGAAATAATCAAACGTAATGACCCCACTTTTATCGCCGGATGTTGACTCTTTCGACTCAACGCATCCGCGACAACATTCGCCTTACCCGGATGATAAAGTATTTCACAATCGTAGTCTTTCACCACATCCATCCACCTACGTTGGCGATAATTCAAATCTCGTTGATTAAAGAGATGTTTCAAACTCTTATGATCCGAATAAATCGTACACTTGACACCATACAAGTAATGGTGCCAAATTTTCAACGCATGCACAACCGCCGCCAACTCAAGATCATGAGTCAGATACCTCGTTTCATGTTCCTTTAATTGTCGAGAGGCATAAGCGATGACTTTACCTCTTTGCATTAGAACACACCCGAGACCATTTAAGGAAGCATCACAATAAACCACCATATCTTGCTCGTTCTCCCAATTAAATCTTGCATTCTTTCTTTTCAATTTCGTCAATGGAGAAGCGATCTTAGAAAAATCTTGGATAAACCGACGATAATAACCGGCCAATCCGAGAAAACTTCGGATTTCCGTAGGCGTAGTCGGTCATCCCCAACTCTTCACCGTCTCGATCTTCCCCGGATCTACTTGGATACCGTTTTCGTTCACAATATGACCAAGGAATTGAACTTCCCTTAGCCAAAATTCACATTTGGAGAACTTTACATACAACTTCTCCTTTCGTAGCGTCTTTAATACTTCACGCAAATGACGTTCATGTTCGTTCATGCTTTTCGAGTAGACTAGTATGTCGTCAATGAACACTATTACCGACTTGTCCAACATAGGTTGGCACACTCGGTTCATAAGATCCATGAATGCCGCCGGTGCATTCGTAAGACCAAAAGGCATAACCACGAACTCAAAATGCCCATAACGCGTTCCAAAAGCCGTTTTCTCAATGTCTTCCTCGCGGACCCGCATTTGGTGATAGCTGGACCGTAGGTCGATTTTTGAGAAATACGTTGCACCTTGAAGTTGATCAAACATATCGTCAATCCTAGGTAACGGATAACGATTCTTGATCGTCACTTTATTCAACTCGCGGTAATCAATGCACATACGCATACTACCATCTTTCTTCTTCACAAATAACACCGGAGTACCCCATGGCGAAGCACTCGGTCGGATAAAACCCTTCTCAAGCAACTCTTTGGTTTGATTTAACAACTCTTGCATTTCCGTTGGTGCTAAACGGTAAGGAGTTTTAGCAATGGGGGTAGCCCCCGGAACCAACTCGATGCGAAATTCAACTTGTCTTTCCGCCGGAACACCCGGTAATTCATCCGGAAAAACGTCTTTAAATTCACTAACCACTGGAATTTCATGAATGGGTGGTGGCTCATTACGAGTATCAACAACATGAGCAAGGAAAGCCATGCCACCGGTAACAACGAGACGACGTGCCCGTGCAAAAGTGCATATCGGCACCGGTCTCCTTCGCTTATCACCATGAATAACCAACTCTCCCCCACTTAGGGTCTTCACACGAATAAACTTATCATGGCATGCAATATCGGTTCTATAACGATCGAGCCAATCCATACCAACGACAATATCAAAGTCGCCCTAGGTCATTGGAATAAGATCGATTTTAAAGGTTTTGGCACCAAAAACAACATCACAATTTTCACACACATCGACCACTAGCACCGTCTTGCCGTTCGCTATTTCGACTTCTACCGGACGACTTAACTTAGCTAACAGTCTATCAAGTTTAGGCACAAATCTATGAGACACAAACGACAAATTTGCACCGCTATCAAAAAGAATCCTCGCCGGATTAGAATTAACCATGAAAGTACCTGAGACAACTTCGTTCGATTGTTTGGCTTCATCATTAGTCATCAAGTAGTTGCGACCCCTAGCCGTACCCGTCGCCTTCTCTAACCGCTTCACATTATCATTTCGCAAATCGGGACACTCCGGCTTCTTATGCCCCTCTTTGCCGCAATTAAAACAAGTGACTTTGTTTCCGGAAGATGGTTTCGGACACTCACGAGCCATATGACCCGGTTGCCCACAATTGTAGCACGTATAAGAAAACCCGGCGGTAGTGCCCTTCTTTGCACTATTGACACTTTCGGCCCCTCTCTTGCTCTTGCTCTTCTTGCTTGAGGCGTTAGAGTAACTAAAACCTTCAAATTTTCTTTTGGAAAACATGAAATCACTCTTTCTTGGAACCTCCGGCTCAAAACCCCGAGCCAACTCGAACAATTCATCAAAAGACTTAGCCATACCCCGACTAATCTTCCCCTTGTACTCATCATTCAAAGTACGGTAGAAATCCTTCATGAGCTTATGATCATCACCAACATATTCCGGGCAAAAACGAGTCTTTGCCAAGAATGTAGACTTAAGAGTAACTAAGTCCATTGAGCCTTGTTGCAAATGGTGCAACTCGTCCCGAATTCTATCGAGATCGGAAGAAGTTCGGTATTCCTTGAAAAACTCCTTCTTAAACTCTTCCCACGTCAAGCCCATATATTGTTCCTCACCATACAAGTTGATTTTATCATCCCACCATAACTTAGCCTCTTCTCGTAGCATGCTAGAGCCATACCTCGCCTTCTTCTCGGGAGGACATTCCGAGGTACGGAAAGCTCCCTCGATGTTGGAGATCCAACATGTACTTTTTAAAGGATCTCGTACCCCATTAAACATCGGGGGTTGAGTGTCCTTGAAATTCTTGTAGTGGAAGTCCCGCCTTCCTTCACCTCCTTCACCACGAGGATAAATGTTTCTAGCATCAAGGGCCCATTCGATAGTGGCCTTCATTCGTTCATTTATCAAATCTGTCACCTGCCCATCGACCGAATCTTGAAAGACCTTTCGGACGTCCGTAAGAAAATCCGCTTTTAACTTTTTAAAGACGGCCTCAACCTTGGCCGAAAACTCGGCGTCCTCACTTGTACTTCCGTTATCATGATCGGGACCGTTTCTCATCTTCATTCTATAAAACGAAATAGGTTAAACCACAAAAACGAAAGGACAAATTACTTATGTATATACATATATGCCACACTACTCCATCTCGCTCAACAATCGTCGTACATTGCTTGTTTAACACGATTTGCACCCGTAACAACGGTAGCTACTCGTTGTTACGCGAGCACGTAGCATTCACTTGCTAGTACAACGTCCGTCTTGCTTGATGATTGCTAAACACAACACAAAACAATTAGCACAAGGTTAATTCTCATAAACCAAAGCACTAACAATTCTCGATTAGACCCAAAGTCCTACAAGTCCCGCATAAGGCGCTCACACAATAAAGTCTAAGTCTAGGCACCTATCTCAAGTCGCCTAAATCCCTTAGACCATGCTCTGATACCACTTGTAACAACCCGACTTCATAAACCCAAAAACGCGTACCAAAAAAAAATTTTATGGCAGTGCATCTGGACGGCGTCCAGAATCCTGGACGGCGTCCAGCTCAGAAATATGGGACGGCGTCCAAAGTTTGGGACGGCGTCCAGCTCAACACAACTAGGATGGCGTCCAATCAATTGGGACGGTGTCCCAATGGCCTTCCAGCTACTGATCACGGGTCCAACTCACACGAGCGGAAAACCCGCTTCCCGACATTTTCAAACGAAACCCTTTTTACCACAAGTCAATATAAGTGGAACTAAGTGATTTTCATCATCAAATCAAGTTTTACATCAACGGGCCCACATCGTCCATTTTACGAGTTTCGTTCAAAAATAAAAGTTTCGACCAAATATAAGTTTAAGTTCCAAACGACACTAGAGCATGGTGTTTGGGGTTAAACAACCCAATCTTGGTCGAACTCCAAAAGTTAACACCCAAAAGCATCCCCTAACAAGACAAGCGGGAGATCACTAATCCAATTGAACGCTCTTACCCTTGTCAACGCCCGTGCCTATAAAAAAAGGTAAACAACGAGAGGGTAAGCAAAGCTTAGTGAATGCAATAATTATACGAATACATATATAATTATACCTACTTGCATACACTTACACAACAGCAAACATGCTAGCATACATCATTAGCTTATCGTCGCCACAACAAGCTATAATTCACCAATACCCCCAAGCTCGCATAACAACCGCATATAAATATGACTCGAATAATATAATATGCTTACAACACAAATAACCATGGTTAACCAATAGTACAAGGGAACGGCGCTCGCGAAAATGCCATCGGTGTTCACAACATCCGTTAGGGCACTTAACACCTCGCACCACTAACCCCTAGGGTGGCACCTTAACACCTCGGCACTTCACCCCGAGTGGCATCTTAACACCTCGATGCTTCACTCATCATTTTACGGAGTGGTGTCTTAACACCTCGACACTACACACCTAGGTGGCATCTTAACACCTCGATGCTACACCCGAGTGGCATCTTAACACCTCGATGCTACACTCTTTACATGAAATGTGGTGTCTTAACACCTCGACACTACACATTTCACGCTACAACAAATAGATACATTATATACCTACGCATATAATTATTCCACTCACCTCAAAGTCTTCGTGTAAGATAACCGAACTTGCAACGTCAATGTAACGTACCACCACAATCAAAACGAAGCTAACGAGGAGATGAACAACTTTAATGCTCGAGCTAGAACCCGAAACAAGCTTCTTCCTCTCCTATTTGAGCTTTCTCACACTTAAGAGCACTCTCTCTCTAGAATTAAAGTAGATGATGTTTGGTGGTTGTGAATGGAGTAATGAGACTCCCAAAACTGATCTAGGGCTTTAAAATTCGTCCAAGAAGTGAAATTACCAAAATACCCATCTAAAATAATTAATAGCAAAAAGACATGCCTGCCAGCCATTCTGGACGGCGTCCAAAATGTTGGACGGCGTCCAGGTCTTCAAACTGGGACGGCATCCCAAATGTTTGGACGGCGTCCAAACCCAAAAAAGAAAACATGATCTTACATTTGCGAACAAGTTTAGAATTAACTAAACTATGTTCTAGTGATTACAAGTTTAAACCTTCGAATAAGATAGCTTTATATGTATGAATTGAATGATGTTATGAACATTATTACTACCTCAAGTTTTCTGGATAAAACTACTGGAAATGATAAAAATGGATCTAGCTTCAAAGGATCCTTGGATGGCTTGAAAGTTCTTGAAGCAGAATCATGACACGAAAACAGTTCAAGTAAGATTTTCACTCGAAATAAGATTGTTATAGTTGTAGAAATTGAATCAAAGTTTGAATATGAATATTAACTTAAATTAGAAAGATAACCTACTGTAAATAACAAAGGTTCTTTGATCTTAGATGATTACTTGGAATGGATTAGAAAGCTTGGAAGTAGACTTGCAAACTTGGAAGTATTCTTGATTTTTATGAAACTATACTTATGGAATTTATGAAGAACACTTAGAACTTGAAGATGGAACTTGAGAGAGATCAATTAGATGAAGAAAATTGAAGAATGAAAGTGTTTGTAGGTGTTTTTGGTCGTTGGTATATGGATTAGATATAAAGGATATGTAATTTTGTTTTCATGTAAATAAGTCATGAATGATTACTAATATTTTTGTAATTTTATGAGATATTTCATGCTAGTTGCCAAATTATGGTTCCCACATATGTTAGGTGACTCAAATGGGCTGCTAAGAGCTGATCATTAGAGTGTATATACCAATAGTACATACATCTAAAAGCTGTGTATTGTACGAGTACGAATACGGGTGCATACGAGTAGAATTGTTGATGAAACTGAACGAGGATGTAATTGTAAGCATTTTTGGTAAGTAGAAGTACTTTGATATGTGTCTTGAAGTCTTTCAAAAGTGTAAGAATACATATCAAAACACAACATGTATATACATTCTAATGGAGTCGTTAAGTCTTTGTTAGTCGTTACATGTAAGTGTTGTTTTGAAACCTTTAAGTTAACGTTCTCAATTAATGTTGTTAATCCAATGTTTATTATATCAAATGAGATGTTAAATTATTATGTTATCATGATATTATGATGTATGAATATCTCTTAATATGATATATACATTAAAATATCGTTACAACGATAATCGTTACATATAAGTCTCGTTTCATAATTCTTGAGTTAGTTGTCTTGTTTTTACATATGTAGTTCATTGTTAACACACTTAATGATAAATTTAAATATCATTTTATCATGTTAAATATAGTGTATCAATATCTTAATATGATACATATGTATTTAGTAGACGTTATCATAACGATAATCGTTATATATATCATTTCGAGTTTCTTAACTTAGTAATCTCATTTCTTATGTATATCACACATTGTTAATATACTTAGTGAGATACTTACTCATCATAATCTCATGTCAACCATATATATATATATATATATATGTCTATATATACCACAACATGTAGTTTTTACAAATTTGTAACGTTCGTGAATCGCCGGTCAACTTGGGTGATCAATTGTCTATATGAAACTTATTTCATTTAATCAAGTCTTAACAAGTTTGATTGCTTAACACGTTGGAAACATTTAGTCATGTAAATATTGTCACGACCCGGAAAATTTCGACTAATTTTAAACCAAGCTCTCGATACGATTTATTATTTACGCGATAAGAAAAGTCTGTTAAGTTGAGTCTCAAAAAAAAAAATTAGAAATGTGTTCATGTGTACCGTTACCTTTCGACTATTCCCGACGAATCACGAACATTTGTGTGTAAAAAAAATGTAAATATATATGAATTCTAAACAGAAGTAATACCATAAATATTGTAATTTATAAATATGAAATATTATAGAAAATATGATATAATTAATAAATTTTAATATATCACAAGATTAAATAATATAATAATTAATATAATAATTATGATTAATAATTAACGGTATTTTTAACATATTTATATTTTAATAATCAGATGAAAACAAATTACTAAATATTAAAAACCCTCATTCGTACTAATCTAGATATCCATCCGATTCTGTTTTTATTTTTTTCTTCCTTTTTCTTCTTTACCTATTTCTGATTGATTCCATATGTCGATACTGTATTTGATTTTTGGATCTGTCCGAAATTGTTGCAAGTCCACTTCAATCACATATGAAAACAGAAAACTTTTCGTTATATATTATACTGTGTTTGTATGCATATTTATGAAAAGAATCTCTGACTATGACATAATATGAATTGATTGAATGATTATCAAATATTGTGCATGTTTCAATTATCCCATCTTTTATATATATAACATATATACATACAGAGAGTTATATTACACTTGTTCTTCTTCTCTTCATCTATCCTTTCTGTCGACACTAGCAACACCCAAGCCACCCTCTTCTATCATCGGTAGCCTTCAACCACCGTAAGACCACCTTCACCACCTCAACCAACGATCAATTTTTTTTACTCACGACCATCCCCAACCACCATCTAATTTCTTTATATAAATATACCTATTTACATGAACATGACAACATCCACCGTTGCTTCTGTTGTACCTACAACTCACACCACACGCACACCACTATACCATTATCACCACCCTTTGCCGCCACTAGAAGTTGTCTACAGTTTTTGCTCGAAGAACACCATCGAGTCACCCTCACCATGAAACAAAACCCACATACCTCACTTTTAAATGTTTCCTTTCCATCACACTTCAAGTGATCAAGTCACTACAATCCCATTCACCTCTTTTGACTTAATTTTAAACACGCCTTCTACAAACTACCTCTATCTCTGCTAAGGTCACACCTCTTAAACATATACCAAATCAGTTGTTAACGGCATCGTGTACAAAACCCATTTGATCGTCACCTTGGTTCATCACCTCTACTTGTGTTGGTCTATTCAATGAAAACCATACACCACCCCATGAACCACCCTCGCCTCACCACTTTACATTTTTTTTCTGTTTATGTTCTACTCGAATAAACCGCTACAAATACCACCTTTCTATATTTTTTTTTCATGCTGTAAACCCTGACACAAACAACCAATCTGTTCTGTTACATCCTCTACCTTTCCTTCACTGTTTCGGCTGCCGTTGCTGTAATACTATTTCATTTAATAAACCAAGCAAACCCACATGTAAGCCTGCATCCCTGTTCGTTTATTCTAAACCAAAAACCACTTAATAGATATTGAGGATGATTTAATAATAAATAATTTATGATAAAAGATTGGTGATGTCCTACAATCTGTTTTTTTTTCTTTTCTTACTCGACAAACTTTAAGCAACCAATACCCACTCATAATAAAATATTCGGTAATGATATTACAATGGTAAATGATACAACTATGTGATGTTAATTTTTAACAAATAAAGCTCTTTTGAATTATGCAAGTGGGTCGATGATAATGACAATTGTTAGATGGTAGGGTTGAGAGTTTTTGATCAAAACATTACTGGTAAATTATATATTGGGTCGTGTTCTAAAATTGGGCCGTGTCCTAATTTCCGCTGATTGGGTCGTGGGTTACAAATGGATTATTGGGTTGGGCTTCATGATCCATTAATCAATCAAATTAAAATGTCGAGTGTTTTGGTGGAAAGAAATGAAAACAAAATATACGTATTCAATATATTTAAAATACGAATCATAACATAAAATCGGAATGGTTCAACTGGTTAGGTGTTTGTTGTGTAAGCCAGAGGTCGAGGGTTCGAGCCCGGGCTAGGGCACTTTTTATTAAAAAGCTCATTTAACCATTTCAAAAGTAGTCTTAATTATTGTTATTATTATTATTATTATTATTATTATTATTATTATTATTATTATTATTATTAATACTACTTTTATATTAACAATATTATTATAACAAATAAATATTTTCTATACAAGAGTATATATATTACAATTTCCATAATACTACATATAATTAAATATATTAAGATTATTTATATAAATATTTACATATAACAAATTATTGATTTTAAATATAATATTAAACTATATAAATATCAACTATTTTAAATATATACAAATTAAATATATAAGATATATAATTATTTGTATATATAAGATATATAATTTAAGATATAACATATGAACTTATTTGATCACAATTATATGTATTAATAAATATATATAAATGATATAGGTTCGTGAATCCAAGGCCAACCCTGCATTGTTCAATATAGTTATATGTATTTTTACTACAAAATACATTAGGTGAGTTCCATTTGCTCCCTTTTTAATTGCTTTTGCAATATATATTTTTGGGCTGAGAATACATGCGCTGCTTTTATAAATGTTTACGAAATAGACACAAGTACTTAAAAATATATTCTGCGTTGACTTGTACCACTGGCATACTTCCCTGTAGCTTGGTAACTACTATTTACATGTGGTATTGTAAACGCGAATCCTGTTGATAGATCTATCGGGCCTGACAACCCCAACCGGACTGGACGACCAGTATTCAACGATTGCACAGTGCTTCGTTTTGTAGGCTACCAGTGTAGTGAGATTTCATAATAAAGGGAATATGAGACGTTGATTAATAGTTAAGTATGGTTACCAAGTGCTCAACAACTTAGAATATTTTTATTTAAAAGTTTATGAATATGAAATCTTGTGGTCTACTAAGATATTGAAATGATTGTTATGATAAACCTATGAACTCACCAACCTTTTGGTTGACACTTTTAAGCATGTTTATTCTCAGGTACGAATTAAGCCTTCCGCTGTGCATTTTCTCAATTTAAGGACATTACTTGGAGTCGATTATCGCAATGGGACCAAATGTTGATGACTTCGTCCAGGTGGATTAGGACAGGTTGTTACAGTTGGTATCAGAGCGGTGGTCGTAGCGAACCAGGTCTTGCATTAGTGTGTCTAACTGATAGTTGTTAGGATGCCTTAGCAAGTCTGAACTTCGACCTTAGCTGCATATTATAAGTATTGTATATCATTCCTAGTGGAAAATTACTTGCTAATCATTCCTAAGTCTAGACACGACTTCCTACACTTATTTTATAGATAGTTTACAGATAAATTCATATCTTAGCGTATCTGCTAATTCATATTTTAGCGTATCTGTTACTGTAGACTTTATCTGACACGTTTCTTTAAATCCCTTCGTAATCTACGGGATCTTCTGTACTATATATAGATATTCTATGTAATTAGAATATCATCCGATATCCGAAATTCATTTCATACCAAAAACCCTTTATCTAACCGTATCAAATGAAACTCACCACTAGTTCAAATCCCTCGGATTCCGATATGAAGTCCCACTCCAACTCCAAAAGCAGCATCACCAGAATGAATCAATCAATCAGCCATCCTCAATTTATCTGATGGGTTCGTAGTCGACTTAACCAATGGAGACGAGAAGAAGGCGATCCCTTCCACCAACCGAATTCACCTTTTGGCGAAGAACCTGAATCACTTACCGGCGAACCTGTTCGAAACACCATTTTCACTCTTGTTGCCCGAATATCTCGCCACGATTATTTTCTATCCACAATTCTAAACCTTATTCATCCGCTCATTCCAACCGACAATCATCACGGAATAATGGAAGAAGTCAACGAATTTCGCACTCAGGTTGTAGCTTTGGAAAATATGGTGCAGAACTTACCAGCTTCAGCAACATTACCAGCACCAACAGTACCACCAACAACCCAAGTTTCAACATCACATGCCTCAACATCTCATTATGTACCTTGAGCATAATCATCATTCTACGTATCGTTCTATCTACTTTATCTTCGTTCTACATATCGTTCTACATCGATTATCTTCGCTCGACATGGCAATTATGTAATTTCTAAAGTTTTAGAGATTATGTAATCTATTTCCAACGATAAATCAAATGAGTTTAATATCTTATTAACTCATAAAATCCATGATTACATCTGAAGAAAATATATATATGTATGTATATTTTCATAAAGATTGTAATTAAAAATTCTTTCGTACAAACTGTTAATGGTGAAAATATTTTAACGGGCAGGTAATACCCGAGGAATATTTAGATTTCACATTAATAAGTTACACTGTACATGCTTCGAATCTGATTCAACGGACACTTACTATCCTACTTACAACCACCGATATACGTATCCGTTCACCACAGAATAACCATTTCCATTTAAATTTCATATTTGGATTTTGACCTATCAGAATCCAACAAGTGGCATAATGAAAAAAACATTGGACAAAATAAAATTTGTTAGAAACAAACAAATTAACTACGATGAATTTGTTAAGAATCCACGCTGACAAAATCCTAGCTAACTGTTCCCAATTAACTGTTAATTCCGTATTACATTTTATTTATCGCAATTTAATTTATCGTTATTTATTTTCTGTATTTATTTTACGCACTTTAAATAACGGGACACGTATACAAGATTTCGACATATCATATTAACCCATCTATATATCTATCTTGGAATAACCATAGACACTCTATATGCAAATGACGGAGTTAGCTATACAGGGCTGAGGTTGATTCCAAAATATATATATAGTTTGAGTTGTGATCAATACTGAGACCGGTACACGGGTCACGATACGAATTAATTAATTCAAATATTATATATTAAACTGTATATGAATTATTGGACTGTTAACTGTGGACTATCGACTGTGGACTACCAACATTGGATAATTAAAATGAATTAAAATATTGATTATAATATATGAAACTAAATAATTCTTCAAGGTTGCCACTTGATTTCATCTTAAACCTCATTTGTACTTTGACGATTACAATCCGCGTTCAAACCTTTCATGATTCTTGAAAAAAAAAAAACCTCAATCGAGAGGATGAACCAACCGCACTTCATCTACAGAAGAAAAGATTTATGCATACAGTTATGCACCTGAGAAACTCTTGGAATTTGAGTAAAGGTATAACACGTATTACCGAAAATCACTTTGCAATCCTTTTCCAAAGTAGCCAAAATTGTCACAGCTCCAGCAAGTCAACTTTGACTTTTCGTTTGAAACAACCTTATTATAACCTTGATATATATGCGTACTCTTTATTGTTACTGGGGAACCTTTTATATTCCACGATATTACCATCAGCGTTTAACCATCTAAAAACACAATTCTCCTGAAACCACCTCGGTTTGATAACCGATGACCCAAATCCGTTAACTTTGAAAATGCTGACGAAGCATCATGTTGTAGATGGTCTTAATGGCCAAAAGTTGATGATAAAGAAGGAAGTGTTAGGAACGCTCGATAGAAAATTTGGTAGAGAAAAATGGATTGAGCTAACCATGAAGGAGACCAAGGGAAAATACAAGGACTAAATCCTATATTCAAAGAATCCAGGAAATTCTGGATCCGCTGAAATCTTTAGAGAAAATCTTGCTCCGAAGTCATGTTAAAATCCTTGCGGAAAAGTTCTCTACATCATCCTTCGATCTAGAAATTTCAAAATATCATCATAAATATCTTCAATATTTCTGAAGATATCTTCATAAATATCTTCGTCTGAAATTATCTATCTTCTCGTGCTATCTATGTTACCTCATAAAAGAAACTGTTTCAGTTTCTATCCTTCTATAAAATTTGAGTTTAAATTATGGATGATTTTTGGAGAAGTGTAGGGAATTGAAGCATGAGTTAGTATAATATAATGATGCCGGGCCAACGTGGTTATATTACAGTAAGTCATGCTAAATTTCTAATGGAATGTGATGATGGTTCACAGATCTTACCCTCATCATGTGCCATGTTACACGACTCTTTCATTCTACTTAATCTCTAAGCATATCACGGAATTATTTCCTTGATACTTCTGTTCTTCCGTAATTCCAACAGTTGCTAATAAATCATGCTATCACATTTTCTTTCTGATTAGAAGATTTCCTTAAATTCCTTGAATTTCGGGAATCCACCATGACTACGTCAAAAGTTAAGACAAAACTTTTCACTCTTTTGTGGTAGCTTCACTCGTACGCTTCGTATGATCGAATTGTTTTATCTATATTACTCAATGATGATAAAACTTCATTATCACCTCATATTCGTCATAAAAACAATTTTATTGTTAGCCATGACGACCTCACTCAAATTTCGGGACGAAATTTCTTTAACGGGTAGGTACTGTCACGACCCGGAAAATTTCGACTAATTTTAAACCAAGCTCTCTATACGATTTATTATTTATGCGATAAGAAAAGTCTGTTAGGTTGAGTCTCAAAAAAAAAATTTAGAACTGTGTTCATGTGTACTGTTACCTTTCGACTATTCCCGACGAATCACGAACATTTGTGTGTAAAAAAAAATGTAAATATATATGAATTCTAAACAGAAGTAATACCATAAATATTGTAATTTATAAATATGAAATATTATAGAAAATATGATATAATTAATAAATTTTAATATATCACAAGATTGAATAATATTATTATTAATATAATAATTATGATTAATAATTAACAGTATTTTTAACATATTTATATTTTAATAATCAGATGAAAACAAATTACTAAATATTAAAAACCCTCATTCGTACTAATCTAGATATCCATCCGATTCTGTTTTTATTTTTTTTTTCCTTTTTCTTCTTTACCTATTTCTGATTGATTCCATATGTCGATACTGTATTTGATTTTTGGATCTGTCCGAAATTGTTGCAAGTCCACTTCAATCACATATGAAAACAGAAAACTTTTCGTTATATATTATACTGTGTTTGTATGCATATTTATGAAAAGAATCTCTGACTATGACATAATATGAATTGATTGAATGATTATCAAATACTGTGCATGTTTCAATTGTCCCATCTTTTATATATATACATACAGAGAGTTATATTACACTTGTTCTTCTTCTCTTCATCTATCCTTTCTGTCGACACTAGCAACACCCAAGCCACCCTCTTCTATCATCGGTAGCCTCCAACCACCGTAAGACCACCTTCACCACCTCAACCAACGATCTATTTTTTTTACTCACGACCATCCCCAACCACCATCTAATTTCTTTATATAAATATACCTATTTACATGAACATGAAAACAACCACCGTTGCTTCTGTTGTACCTACAACTCACACCACACGCACACCACTATACCATTATCACCACCCTTTGCCGCCACTGGAAGTTGTCTACAGTTTCTGCTCGAAGAACACCATCGAGTCACCCTCACCATGAAACGAAACCCACATACCTCACTTCTAAATGTTTCCTTTCCATCACACTTCAAGTGATCAAGTCACTACAATCTCATTCGCCTCTTTTGACTTAATTTTAAACATGCCTTCTACAAACTACCTCTATCTCTACTAAGGTCACACCTCTTAAACATATACCAAATCAGTTGTTAACGGCATCGTGTACAAAACCCATTTGATCATCACCTTGGTTCATCACCTCTACTTGTGTTGGTCTATTCGATGAAAACCATACACCACCCCATGAACCACCCTCGCCTCACCACTTTACATTTTTTTTTCGGTTTATGTTCTACTCGAATAAACCGCTACAAATACCACCTTTCTATATTTTTTTTTCCTGCTGTAAACCCTGACACAAACCACCAATCTGTTCCGTTACATCCTCTACCTTTCCTTCACTATTTCAGCTGTCGTTGCTGTAATACTATTTCATTTGATAAACCAAGCAAACCCACATGTAAGCCTGCATCCCTGTTCATTTATTCTAAACCAAAAACCACTTAATAGATATTGAGGATGATTTAATAATAAATAATTTATGATAAAAGATTGGTGATGTCCTACAATCTGTTTTTTTTCTTTTCTTACTCGACAAACTTTAAGCAACCAATACCCACTCACAATAAAATATTCGTTAATGATATTACAATGGTAAATGATACAACTATGTGACATTAATGTTTAACAAATAAAGCTCTTTTGAATTATGCAAGTGGGTCGATGATAATGACAATTGTTAGATGGTAGGGTTGAGAGTTTTTGATCAAAACATTACTGGTAAATCATATATTGGGTCGTGTTCTAAAATTGGGCCGTGTCCTAATTTCCGCTGATTGGGTCGTTGGTTACAAATGGATTATTGGGTTGGGCTTCATGATCCATTAATCAATCAAATTAAAATGTCGAGTGTTTTGGTGGAAAGAAATGAAAACAAAATATACGTATTAAATATATTTAAAATACGAATCATAACAGAAAATCGGAATGGTTCAACTGGTTGGGTGTTTGTTGTGTAAGCCAGAGGTCGAGGGTTCGAGCCCGGGCTAGGGCACTTTTTATTAAAAAGCTCATTTAACCATTTCAAAAGTAGTCTTAATTATTGTTATTATTATTATTATTATTATTATTATTATTATTATTATTATTATTATTATTATTATTATTATTATTATTATTATTATTATTATTATTATTAATACTACTTTTATATTAACAATATTATTATAACAAATAAATATTTTCTATACAAGAGTATATATATTACAATTCCATAATACTACATATAATTAAATATATTAAGATTATTTATATAAATATTTACATATAACAAATTATTGATTTTAAATATAATATTAAACTATATAAATATCAACTATTTTAAATATATACAAATTAAATATATAAGATATATAATTTAAGATATAACATATGAACTTATTTGATCACAATTATATGTATTAATAAATATATATAAATGATATAGGTTCGTGAATCCAAGGCCAACCCTGCATTGTTCAATATAGTTATATGTATTTTTACTACAAAATATATTAGGTGAGTTCCATTTGCTCCCTTTTTAATTGCTTTTGCAATATATATTTTTGGGCTGAGAATACATGCGCTGCTTTTATAAATGTTTACGAAATAGACACAAGTACTTAAAAATATATTCTACGTTGAGTTGTACCACTGGCATACTTCCCTGTAGCTTGGTAACTACTATTTACATGTGGTATTGTAAACGCGAATCCTGTTGATAGATCTATCGGGCCTGACAACCCCAACCGGACTAGACGACCAGTATTCAACGGTTGCACAGTACTTCGTTTTGTAGGCTACACTTGGTACAGTGTAGTGAGATTTCATAATAAAGGGAATATGCGACGTTGATTAATAGTTAAGTATGGTTACCAAGTGCTCAACAACTTAGAATATTTTTATTTAAAAGTTTATGAATATGAAATCTTGTGGTCTACTAAGATATTGAAATGATTGTTATGATAAACCTATGAACTCACCAACCTTTTGGTTGACACTTTTAAGCATGTTTATTCTCTGGTACGAATTAAGCCTTCCGCTGTGCATTTGCTCAATTTAAGGACATTACTTGGAGTTGATCATCGCAATGGGACCAAATGTTGATGACTTCGTCCAGGTGGATTAGGACGGGTCGTTTCAAATATCAATCTCAATTAATATATATAAACATGGAAAAGTTCGGGTCACTACAAGTTTTAATTAATTTATGGATGGGATATACCTAAATCTTGCTACATTACTTATAAGCAGTGTACCTAATCGTAGAGTAGTTTAGTTTTTAGTAAGTCCGGTTCATTCCACAGGGAGCTAGTGATTGCGTACTATATTTTTAACAACTATATTTATATAAAATATATATAATTATATATAGTAATATTATTATTATAAAAGGGGGTTTACCGTTTAATGACCGGTTTGTCGATTTTATATTTTAAGCGTAAAGATAAATGACGATAATATAAATGACAGAATTTAAATTGCGATAAAGTAAATTGCAGTAATTAAAATGACGATTTATAAAGGTACGATGAAATATGAAATAAAAGTATTATGCTTATTTAAACTTCCGTAATCATGATGTTTGACGTTTTAATTTTAATTTATTACTCTGGGTTAAATGTCCTTTGTCCTGGATTCATTTGAAACCTATCTGGTTTTTGTCCATAATAGTCCATCGGTCATAAATATAAAGTGCGAGTGTCCTCGTCAAATTACCCTTATACCCGAAGTCAAATAGTCCAACTAATTAAGGATTTAAACTGTGACGCAGTTATCACTTCTATTAACAATTACATCAGTTATCACTGTATGTAATCCACCCATGTTTTAACGAGTCTATTGACTATTGATCCATTTCTGTGTCCGGTCAAATGAACGATTATTAGTATTTATAAATATCCCGCCCATCGTGTTCGATCGAGTGTATGTGGTTATTTATAGATACGTCAAATTGTAAATCTCTATATTAAATTAATGAACTATCATTCAGCTAAACAAATATAAAGCCCATTAATAGCCCATAGTCCAATGTTCACAGGTGTCGGTCTTTTGTCCAAACCTTAATTATGGTTCAAAGTTCTATAACCCCATCTTTAATATTTAGTCTAACATCATGATAACTTCGGCTTAAATAAACATAATAATAACTTAGCTGAAGCGACCCATCCTAATCCATAAGGACGAATACAATAACATGATTACATCGCAAGGTATTTGACCTCTATATGATACATTTTACAAACATTGCATTCGTTTTTAAAGACAAACTTTCATTTTATCGAAAGTTGACAGCATGCATACCATTTCATAATATATCTAACTTTAATTGACTTAATAATAATCTTGATGAACTCGACGACTCGAATGCAACGTCTTTCGAAATATGTCATGAATGACTCCAAGTAATATCTCTAAAATGAGCAAATGCACAGCGGAAGATTTCTTTCATACCTGAGAATAAACATGCTTTAAAGTGACAACCAAAAGGTTGGTAAGTTCATTAATTTATCATAATCAATCATTTCCAATTATATAATAGACCACAAGATTCTCATTTTTCATAAATATCATTACACTCGCAAGTGTATAAAATCCATTCGTATGATGAACACCTGGTAACCGATATTAACATAATGCATATAGAATATCTCCCGCATACTCGCAAGTATGTCATAAATTGGCAATCGCAATCACCATATAAATCGAAGTACTAAAGCATTCCAAATTCCAGAATGGGGTTTGTTAGGCCCATAGATCTATCTTTACGATTCGCGTCAATTAGGGGCCATTTCCCTAATTCTTAGGTTACCAGACTTGAAGGGGCGATATTCGGTTTAATAATCCAACAATACAATGCAGTTTTAAGTACTTTTGTCTATTTCGTAAAACAGTTATAAAAGCAGTGCATGTATTCTCAACCCAAAAATATATATTGCAAAAGCATTTAAAAAGGGAGCAAATGAAATTCACTATACGATATTTTGTAGTAAAAATATGCATACGACGGAACTGAACAATGCAGGGTCAACCTCGAATTCTCAAACCTTAAGGAAATAGCTAAAAATATAGTGTCGCAGCCCAGGCTCGAACTCACGACCTCTCGCTTCCTCCACATTCACCCCAAAAACATCCATCTGCCTATTACATTTCTTGATTTAACTAGGATCTTAATTTCTTTTAAATTCATTTTCTGCTATCATCTTCTCCTTCATGGAGTTACACAGGCCCATCGATATACAAGTTCTAAGGCCCAACAGAAAAACTAGATTTCGGCCCAAAATCTATAAGGTATCAAACCTGATTCAAATTTCTGAAAAAAAAAAACAATATGAAACAAAAGCAAAAGCAATAGCCTTGATGGAGCAAATATGATCATACTTGTCATCTCGTTGTAACCATCATTATAGTTGTTTAACTGTCATTATCGTGACCATTATCAACAATACCCTCATCCTCTTTATGACCATAATCATAATCATAATCATCACGTTTATCATCATAATTATTATTATCGCTAACTATATTAAGCCATGAACGAATATCACTCATTATCATTATCTTCCATAATCATTCACCATCGTCATTCCCTATCCATTTTCATCATCATTTTTATATAACATACAATCACAATCTAATCATCATGATCTTAACCAAACCATAATCATTCTCTATATCATATCATCATCATCAATTTCTATCCTAATCATCATCATCATTATTACTATCATAACCTGAATTCGAGTAGTAATAGATTTCAAGTTGCATGAACGACATTATTCAATTCAAACAATATTTGGGCTTTGCCCCACCAAAGGAAATCAATTACAAATAATATGGCCCAACGATAGTATAAGCCTATAATTGATCGAGTAACAATTGCTATTGAATGTGTGCGTGTATCTGTTTGGCTCCACAGATCAAAAGTAACTTTAACTCATCAAGCTAGTGGATTATCACTTTAGCACTTGTCTATCATGACGTCCCCATAATCAATTCATTTTGTCGACCATATAATGCCCTTTATGTTCCCCTAGCAATATAATAATTCGCCATTTGATAATATACTATAAGCTCTTGACAGAATCCCTATTAAATATATGATATCACTTCTTTCTTGTTTCATTGGTTTTATAAGTCCTTGACTTAAATAAACAAACGCACTCCTTTCTTGTTTCATTGTGTGAACAAATAAAAAAAAAGAAGTAGTAAAAATTTGCAGCATGTATACGAGCTTTAAGGGTGGCTGTTAATCGATTATGTAGAAACCAAAAGTCGTAACTCAGCAGTTAGTTGAAATCAAACTGTGCAGCCACCTTATTTATAGTAGTTCACGAAAGGAATGATGGTGGTGGTTGTTACATTCAAATTGTAGAGAGAGAGAGAGAAGTAGGTAGAGAGATACAAGGTGGTGATAGTGGCGGTTTGATTTGCTAACAATAATAACAAGTTGGTGGTTAACAAGGGTGATGGTGGTCCTTAGTGGTGGCGGTTACCGTGGAAGGTGGTGATGGGAGAAGGTGTATTGTCGATTATAATCGAAGAAGAGAGGTGATCAAATAAAGATTCGGTGGTGTGTAAGTATGTATGTATATATATATATATATATATATATATATATATATATATATATATATATATATATATATATATATATATATAGAGAGAGAGAGGGGGAGAGAGAGAGAGAAAGGGGTGATAATTGAGTTGGTTTGATTTGAAAACATGAAAGTAGCGAGGTGGGGTGGTGATTAGGGTCTCGGTGATGGTTCAATGGGATGGAGAATTTGAATGAGTTCATCCATTATGTAAGAATCATCGTTAGGTAGAGAATGGGTGTCGACAGATGGAATCAATCCAAGAAGAAGGAAATAAAGAAATAAAAGTAGAAAGAGATTGGAAACAGATTCGTACGATTTACTGATATTGATAGGTAACAAATTTTGTATTCATTTGTTTGAAACTTCTCCTCCTCCATTCAAATTTCAGTAATGGTTAACATTATGTATTGTAATCAAATATTTGAAGCTGTAAAGATGATACAACCCGTTTGTTTTGTAGCTTAACAAACTCGACAAGAATCATTCGCTCAGTACTGAAATATATTAGAAAATTAAAAGGGGAAGTTGATAGCTAACAGAATTTGGATGCGTTCAGTGATTGGATCCTTGATTGTATGAATTTTATAAATCAGATATAGTATGATAGTTATGTGAAACAATATCGTACCATCTGTTAATTTCTTTATATATTTTATGTAATTAAATAAATATAAAAGTAAATTAATAATAATAATTACTTCTAATATTATAAATAATACTAAAATTAATAATACAAATTCTTAATATCAAATATATTAATAATTCTTAATAATAGCATTAATAATATTATTAATAATAATAATAGATAATATTGTTAAGGATTTATAAATAAAAGGATAAGTTTAATAATAATTAATAAATATAACAAATCATACATATCAAATTTTAATATTTATATATTGTATATTGGAAATAATAATATTACTAATATTGATATTAATATTAATAATAATACCAATTGTACTAATTCTAATATTATTAATGATAATAATAATATTAGTAATAACAATACTATAACAATTTGTATATATATCAAATTTATATATATGTATATATATTTTATATAATAATATTAATGATACACTATTAATATTAATATTAATAATAATTATAATGAAAGTAATGAATATAATATTAATATAACATTTATATTCAAAATCGTAATACAATTTATTAATTTTATCCTGTTTAGTAATTAATATATTGAATCTTTAATTGTTATTGATTACAATACTATTTATGTATAGAATTCATATATATATAAACATTTATTTAAAAATAATTGTTCGTGAATCGTCGGGAATGGTCGAAGGTTAACTGAATCCATATAAACAGTTCAAAAATTCTGAGACTCAACTTATCAGACTTTGCTTATCGTTTCAAGGATATTAAATCGTATCGAAAGCTTGATTTAAAATTGATCGAAATTTTCTGGGTCGTCACAGTACCTACCCGTTAAAGAAATTTCGTCCCGAAATTTGAGTGGGATGATCATGGATAACAAAAAGAATGTTTTTGTGACGAATATGAGTCGATAAATAGAGTTTTATCACCATAGGGTAATATGAATAAGACAATTCGATTACTCGAAGAGTACGAGTGAAGCTATCACAAAAGATTGAAATGAGAAGGGTAAAGTTTCGTCATATCTTTTGACGTAGACAAAGTTGATTTCCGGAATTTAAGGGATTTAAAAGAAAATCTTCGAAATCTAAAATATTTAATTCTTCAGCGAATAAGGAAATTAAGATCTTCTTTGGTTAAATGAGATAATCTGTTTTGATTGCTCTATCGGATATTTCACTATAAATCTACTCCCTTCGTTTCCTTTATATTTTGGAGTTCCATCCTTTTGTTTTCTCTTTCCGACTTTAAGTCAAGCGAATAATGGTCCAGAATTCGTAGGTATGAAGTTTCGAATAAACATGACTAATATTTCAAGAGAGAGATTTTAATAGCACGATATTGATTGGTTGAATTGCCAGAATTTAAGAGAAAATATAGAACTATCAAGAAAATATGTTCTTGATATGTTTATAGATTAGATAGAATGTAAGAGATAACATAGTACATGATGACGTTATAATCTGTGAATCATCACATTCCATTAGAAACTCAGCATGACTTACTCTAATATAATCACGATGGCCAGGCGTCATTATATTATACTAACCCATGCTTCAGTTCCCAACACTTCTCCACAATTCATTCATAATTTATACTTAGATTTTACAGAAGTTTCCAATATAATGGAATACAGAAAACACGAAGAGGTAGATAATTTCAGACAAGAATATTTATGAAAATATCCTCAGAAATATCGAAGATATTTATGATGATATTTTGGAATTTCTAAGTTCGAAGGTTGATGAAGAAAAATTTTTCGCAAGATTTTAACATGACTTCGGAGCAAGATATTCTCTAAAGATTTCATCAAATCCAGAATTACCTAGATTCTTTGAATATAGGGTTTGGTCCTTGTATTAGTCCTTGGTCTCCTTCATGGTTAGCTCAATCCGTTTTTCAGTACCAAATTTTCTATCGAGCGTTTCTAATACTCCATTCTTTATCATCAAACACTTGGCCATTTAGACCATCTACACTTTTGTTGTTTCCTCTGCATTTAATGCTACCATATCTGAATCATCGGTTATCAATCTGAGGTAGTTTCAAGAGAATTGTGTTTTTAGATGATTAAACGCTGATGGTAATCGTCAAGATACGAATGATTGTTTAGGATGAAATCAAGTGGCAAGCTTATATATCAAAGTTATTATAAGGTTAATGCGAATGAAAGTCGAAGTTGATTTGCTGGGGCTGTCACAAAATTGGCTAATTTTGAAAAGGTATTGTAAAGTTATTTTCGGTAATAACACGCCAATGGATCTGGCAGAGTTTTGGATTCAAAGTATGGCTTTGAAATATGTAGGAATCTAAAAGTGATGTCTTCTGTTAAATCTTGACTTGGATTTTGATCGGTCAAAATCCGAATATGAAATTAAATTTGAATGAAAATGGTTATTCTTTGGTGAACGGATACGTATATCTGTGGTTGTAAGTAGGATAGTAAATGATTGTTGAATCGGATTTGAAGAATGTACAGTGTATCTTATTAATGTGAAATCTAAATATTCATCGGGTATTACCTACCCGTTAAAATATTTTCACCATTAACAGTTTATACAAAAGAACTTTTAATTACAGTCTTTATGAAAATATATATACATATATATTTTCTTCAGATTTAATCATGGATTTATGAGTTAATATGATATTAAACTCACATGATTTTTGGTTTGAGCTAGAACAAGTAATCTCTAAAACTATTAGGAACCACATATTCTTCGCAGAATATTTCTTCAATGAAGTTATGGATCAATACATCATCGTTCATTTTTGTTGGTACTCCTTGGTATCTATGGTGCATATGATGTGATGTTCGAGGTATAGATTGTGTTGTCGAGACGTGTGATGCAGCTGTTGTTGTTGGTGGTAATGATACTGTTAATGCTGGTGACGTTGCTGAAGCTTGTACGTTTTGCACCATATTTTCCAAAGCTACAACTCGGGCGCGAAGTTCGTTGACTTCTTCTATTATTCCGTAACGATTTGTCAGTCGGAACGAGCAGATGAATAAGGTTTAGAATTGTGGATAGAATATAATCGTGTCGAGCTACTCTGGAAATGAGGGTGAAAATGGTGTTTCGGACTGATTCGCCGGTAAGTGTTGCAGGTTCATCGCCAAGAGGGAAATTTGGTTGGTGGAAAGGAATTGCCTTCTTCTCGTTTTCGTTGATTAAGTCAACTACGAACTCATCAGATGAATTGCGGATGGCTGATTGATTGATTCATTCTGGTGACGCTACTTTCGGAACTCGAGTGAAACTCCATATCGGAATCTGAGGGACTTAAACTAGTGGTGAGTTCCATTTCGTACGATATAATAAAGGATTTTTCGATATGAAGTGATTTCCGGCTATCGAGTGGTATTCTAATTTCATAGAATATCTATATATATAGAACAAAAGATTTCGTAGATTACGAAGAAATTTACGGAATATATTAGACAAAGTTTACAGTGGCAGATACGCTAAGATATGAATTAGCAGATACGCTAAGATATGAATTTTGTCTATACACTATGCATGCAATCAATGCAATAAGATGTGTCTAGACTAAGAATGATAAGCAGGTAATTTCCGACAAAAATGATAAGCAAAACTTTTGACATGCAGACACGGTCGAAGTCCAGACTCACTAATGCATCCTAACGACTATCAGTTAGACACACTAATGCAGACCTGGTTCACTAAGACCACCGCTCTGATACCACATGAAGCGACTCGTCCTAATCCATAAGGATGAATACAATAACATATGATTACATCGCGAGGTATTTGACCTCTATATGATACATTTTACAAACATTGCATTCGTTTTTAAAGATAAACTTTCATTTTATCGAAAGTTGACAGCATGCATACCATTTCATAATATATCCAACTTTAATTTACTTAATAATAATCTTTATGAACTCGATGACTCGAATACAACGTCTTTCGAAATATGTCATGAATGACTCCAAGTAATATCTCTAAAATGAACAAATGCACAGCGGAAGATTTCTTTCATACCTGAAAATAAACATGCTTTAAAGTGTCAACCAAAAGGTTGGTGAGTTCATTAGTTTATCATAATCAATCATTTCCAATTATATAATAGACCACAAGATTCTCATTTTTCATAAATATCATTACACTCGCAAGTGTATAAAATCCATTCGTATGATGAACACCTGGTAACTGACATTAACATAATGCATATAGAATATCCCTCGCATACTCACAAGTATGTCATAAATTGGCAATCGCAATCACCATATAAATCGAAGTACTAAAGCATTCCAAATACCAGAATGGGGTTTGTTAGGCCCATAGATCTATCTTTAGGATTCGCGTCAATTAGGGGCCATTTCCCTAATTCTTAGGTTACCAGACTTGAAGGGGCGATATTCGGTTTAATAATCTAACCATACAATGTAGTTTTAAGTAGTTGTGTCTATTTCATAAAACAGTTATAAAAGCTGTGCATGTATTCTCAGCCCAAAAATATATATTGCAAAAGCATTTAAAAAGGGAGCAAATGAAACTCACTATACGATATTTTGTAGTAAAAATATGCATACGACGAAATTGAACAATGCAGGGTCGATCTCGAATTCACGAACCTTAAGGAAATAGCTAAAAATATACTGTCTCAGCCCGAGCTCGAACTCACGACCTCTCGCTTCTTCTACATACACCCCAAAACCATCCATCTGCCTATTACATTTCTTGATTTAAGTAGGATCTTAATTTCTTTTATATTCGTTTTCTGCTATCATCTTCTCCTTCATGGACTTACACAGGCCCATCGATATACAAGTTCTAAGGCCCAACAGAAAAACTAGATTTCGGCCCAAAATCTATAAGGTATCAAACCCGATTCAAATTTCTGAAGAAAAAAAACAATCTGAAACAAAAGCAAAAGCAATAGCCTTGATGGAGCAAATATGATCATACTTGTCATCTCGTTGTAACCATCATTATAGTTGTTTAACTGTCATTATCGTGACCATTATCAACAATACCCTCATCATCTTTATGACCATAATCATAATCATAATCATCACGTTTATCATCATAATTATTATTATCGCTAACTATATTAAGCCATGAACGAATATCACTCATTATCATTATCTTCCATAATCATTCACCATCATCATTCCCTATCCCTTTTCATCATCATTTTTATCTAACATACAATTACAATCTAATCATCATGATCATAACCAAACCATAATCATTCTTCATATCATATCATCATCATCAATTTCTATCGTAATCATCATCATTATTACTATCATAACCCGAATTCGAGTAGTAATAGAATTCAAGTTGCATGAACGACATTATTCAATTCAAACAATATTTGGGCTTCGGCCCACCAAAGGAAATTAAATAAAAATAATATGGCCCGAAGATAGTATAAGTCTATAATTGATCGAGTAACAATTGCTATTGAATGTGTGCGTGTATCTGTTTGGCTCCACAGATCAAAAGTAACTTTAACTCATCAAGCAAGTGGATTATCACTTTAGCACTTGTCTATCATAACGTCCCCATAATCAATTCATTTTGTCGACCATATAATGCCCTTTTTGTTCCACTAGCTATATAATAATTCGCCATTTGATAATATACTATAAGCTCTTGACAGAATCCCTATTAAATACATGGTATCACTTCTTTCTTGTTTCATTGGTTTTATAAGTCCTTGACTTAAATAAACAAACGCACTCCTTTCTTGTTTCATTGTGTGAACAAATAAAAAAAAGAAGTAGTAAAAAGTTGCAGCATGTATACGAGCTATAAGGGTGGCTGTTAATCGATTATGTAGAAACCAAAAGTCGTAACTCGGTAGTTAGTCGAAATCAAACTGTGCAGCCACCTTGTTTATAGTAGTTCACGAAAGGAATGATGGTGGTGGTTGTTACATTCAAATTGTAGAGAGAGAGAGAAGTGGGTAGAGAGATACAAGGTGGTGATAGTGGCGGTTTGATTTGCTAACAATAATATGTAACAAGTTGGTGGTTAACAAGGGTGATGGTGGTCCTTAATGGTGGCGGTTACCGTGGAAGGTGGTGATGGGAGAAGGTGTATTGTCGATTATAATCAAAGAAGAGAGGTGATCAAATAAAGATTCAGTGGTGTGTAAGTGTGTATATATATATATATATATATATGGAGAAAGGGGTGATAATTGAGTTGCTTTGATTTGAAAACATGAAAGTAGCGAGGTGGGGTGGTGATTAGGGTCTCGGTGATGGTTCAATGGGATGGAGAATTCAAATGAGTTCATCCATTATGTAAGAATCATCGTTAGGTATAGAATCGGTGTCGACAGATGGAATCAATCCAAGAAGAAGGAAACAAAGAAATAAAATTAGAAAGAGATTGGAAACAGATTCGTACGATTTACTGATATTGATAGGTAACAAATTTTGTATTCATTTGTTTGAAACTTCTCCTCCTCCATTCAAATTTCAGTAATGGTTAACATTACGTATTGTAATCGAATATTTGATGCTATAAAGATGATACGACCCGTTTGTTTTGTAGCTTAACAAACTCGACTAGAATCATTCGCTCGGTACCGAAATATATTAGAAAATTAAAAGGAGAAGTTGATAGCTAACAGAATTTGGATGCGTTCAGTGATTGGATCCTTGATTGTACGAATTTTGTAAATCAGATATATTATGATAGTTATGTGTAACAATATCATACCATCTGTTAATTTCTTTATATATTTTATGTAATTAAATAAATATAAAAGTAAATTTATAATAATAATTACTTCTAAAATTATAAATAATACTAAAATTAATAATACAAATTCTTAATATCAAGTATATTGATAATTGTTAATAATAGCGTTAATAATATTATTAATAATAATAATAGATAATATTATTAAGGATTTATAAATAAAAGGATAAGTTTAATAATAATTAATAAATATAACAAATCATACATATCAAATTTTCATATTTATATATTGTATATTGGAAATAATAATATTACTAATACTGATATTAATATTAATAATAATACTAATTGTACTTATAACGACCTGTCATAATCCATCTGGACGAATACATTACATTTGGTTACAACGCGAGGTATTTGATCTCTATATGATACATTTTACAAATATTGCATTCGTTTTTTAAAAGATAAACTTTCATTACATCGAAAGTTAACAGCATGCCTACCATTTCATAATATAATCAACTATAATTGACTTTATAATAATCTTGATGAACTCAACGACTCGAATGCAACGTCTTTTGAAATATGTCATGAATGACTCCACGTAATATCTTTAAAATGAGCAAATGCACAGCGGAAGATTTCTTTTATACCTGAGAATAAACATGCTTTCAAGTGTCAACCAAAAGGTTGGTGAGTTCATTAGTTTATCATAATCATTCATTTTTATCATTTTAATAGACCACACGATTTTCATTTCCATTTCTCATAAATATACGTCCCATGCATTGAGACAAAAATCATTCATATGGTTTGAACACCTGGTAACCGACCTTAACAAGATGCATATAGAATATCCCCATCATTCAGGGACACCCATCGGACATGATAAAATCGAAGTACTAAAGCATTCTAAATTCCAGAATGGGGCTTGTTGGGCCCGATAGATCTATCTTTAGGATTCTCGTCAATTTGGGGGTCTGTTCGCAAATTCTTAGGCTACCAAGCTAAAAAGGGGCATATTCGGCTTCGATCATTCAACCATATAATGTAGTTTTAAGTACTTGTGTCTATTTCGTAAAACAGTTATAAAAGCAGCGCATGTATTCTCAGTTCCAAAAAGTATATATTGCAAAAGCATTTAAAAAGGGAGCAAATGAAACTCACAATATGATATTTTGTAGTAAAAATATTCATACGACGATACTGAACAATGCAGGGTTGGCCTCGGATTCACGAACCTATATCATTTGTATGTATATATTAAGACGTATAATCATAATCGAACAATTTATTATATCTTAATTTATATATTATATATTTAATTTGTGTTTATATTCAAAAATGGTTTAATATTTATATAGGGATATTAATGTATCCATACTTGTTTAATGTTATATTTAAAAATCGATAGTTTGTTAGTTGTAAGTATTTATATAAATAATATTAGTAAGTTTGATATATATAGTTATGTGAACTCTTAATATAATTATAGTATACTTAATAAGTATATTTTATGTAAAAATATTTATCTGTTTAAAAAGGTAATTTTTGAGATTAATAATAATTATATTAATAATCTTATTATTTAATAATAATACCTATTCTGATAATACTATTAATAATAAAAATAATTATAATTGTAATAATAACATAAATAATAATAATAATAATCATAATAATAATAGTAATAGTAATAATACTTTAAATGATAAAATTAACAATAATAACTATATTAATAATATTTATAAGACTAATTTTATTAGTTATAATAATTATAATTATGATAATATATATAATATCATTTATGATACTTATATTAATAATTAATACTAATAATAACAACATTAATCATGATAATAACAACAATTGTAATATTAATAATAATAATAATAATAATAATAATAATAATAATAATAATAATAATAATAATAATAATAATAATAATAATAATAATAATAATAATAATAATAATAATAATAATAATAATAATTATTATAATAATAAATATGAAAAACTACCTTTAAAGGCATAAAAGGAATAAACTGCTAGAGCCGGGACTCGAACCCGCGACCCCTCGCTCACCCATCAAACACCCAGACCATCCTTCTATCTCTCTTTATCTATCTAAACGAGACCCGATTTTATTTAAACCCTCATGTCTATTCTTCCTTTTTCCTCCTCCTTCTTCATTAAACCAGACGACAGGAAGTTCTTAATCAAAACAAATGATTACAAAATAAAAATGGTTTTTGGATTTATAAATAACCAGAGCGATTAGAGCTTCATTTGAATTAATTTAAATAGATACAAAACTAAAAAAAAATCGCTGAACAGACAAAAATATACGTTCGTGAACTCCTAATTGCCTTTCGAATTTAAGAGTGTTTTAGACAAAGCTTTTAACATGAAAACATTTCTAAATTGTTCATACAAACTTTCTGGATCGTCAATTTTGCTTGAAACATCCAAACAAATTTGAATTTTAATGAAGATCATCCGTTTGACTTTTAAAGTCGAATATTTGACTCGCGAATTCGTAATCAATAAAATGAATTGGCTTTTGAAATTTTGTATAGAGTTAAGATAAGATATTCATAACAACACTGCATTCCCAAATTTTGATATTCGTTAAGAAATTGATTTATTTGAAAAAAATAAGTAAGACAGGGGAATACAACTGACTTCTTGGGTTTTTATAATAAATTTTGAATTTGCAGAAGTGTATATCTTGATATAATGATAGATATCATTTATTTGAAGATTAATAAAGATGATGGGATCGATTTTTGTCTGCAATGTAGGGTGACTTGGACGGTTAACGAAGTTGGGACAGAACCATTCAATCAGATGAATAAACTAATTAAACAGATAATAGGATTCCAATAATTCGTACGATTGATACAGATTAGGTGGTGAATAATTGATGTTGGTTTTTGAATGATTGAATTAGGAATCAAAAGGACAGTCGATTATTGGATACATATGGCTGTTATGTCGACATAATATCCCAAACAAGAAAAAGAAACAAAAATATAGCAGATAGTGATATATCTGTACCCGTATAATCAGTTTCTATATCTATAGGTTTATTAATAATAATTAATATACATATTAAATTTAATAATAATTAATAATATTAATAAATATAGTAATATGTTAATATTAATAATAACAATAATAATAATAATCCTAATAATAATATTTATAATAATAATGACTAATAATGCTAGTAAAAATGATACTAATAATACTATTAATGATAATAACTTTATAATGATAAAAATAATAATAACTATAATTATAACAATGATAATATTAATAATACTAATATTAATATTAATACTAATAATAATAATGATAATTTTAATTACTAATAATGATGATAATAATAATATAAATGATAATAGTAAACTTATTAGTGATACTAATAATAATATTAGTTATATTAATAGTATTAATGATGATTATGACATTAAATATAATAATAGTAATAATAATAATAATAATAATACAACTTAAACATATCAAATTTCATATCTTATATGCTATATATAATATTACTTTAAATATTGGAAGTAATAATAATTTATCAATTATACTTTTGTTTGCAAGTAAGTTTAATATTATATCTTATTAACTATGAAATTTTTTTATAATTATTATATATATCTTATGATAACATTTATTTGATATATTATATATTGAAATCATATGTGTACATATAGATTTATATGTATATGTTTGTATATATGTTCTTTTTAATTGTACTAAATTATTCTTTTATTATTTTATAATTTTAATTCTAATTAATTAAAGTGTATCTTATTTATTCAAAATATTATATATTCCTATGTTTATATTTATATAAATTTATTTACATATTTATTTACAGACAATAGTTCGTGAATCATCGAGGTAGTCAATGGTTATCTGAATATATGATACAGTTAAAAATTTTAGGACTCAAAACATTGTAGACTTTGCTTATCGTGTCGAAATCATATAAAGATAAGTTCTAAATTTGGTAGGAAATTTCCGGGTCACCACAGTACCTACCCGTTAAAGAAATTTCGTCCCGAAATTTGATCGCGATCGTCATAGCTAACATTAAAAATATTTTCATGATGAATTTGAGCTGATAAATAGAGTTTTATTACTGTTGAGTAATATAGATAAGATAATTCGATTACTCGAAGAGTACGAGTGAAGTTATCACAAAAGAGTGAAATGAGTAGATGCAAGTTCATCTTAACCGGTGACGTAGTCACGGTTGATTTCTGAAATTCAAGGGATTTAAAGGAAATCTTCGTAATAGGATGTGATTCTTCGGTAATTAAGGATATTAGTATCTGCTTTGATTAAATGCGATAATCTGTTTTGATTGTTCTGTCGGATATTTTACTATAAATCCATCCTCTTCATTTCCTTTTTATTTTGGAGCTCCATACTTTCATTTTCTTTTCTCGACTTTAAGTCAAGCGAATAATGGTTCAGAATTCATAGATACGAATTTCGGAATGAACAGAGTTAATGTTCTAAGAAAGAAATGGTAATAGCACAATCTGATTTGTCAAATTACTAGAATTCAAGGGAAAAATAGAACTATCAAGAAAATATGTTCTTGATATGTTTGGAGATTAGGTAGAATGTAAGAATCGTGTAACATGGCACATGATGACGTTATGGTTTGTGAATCATCACATTCCATTAGAAACTCAGCATGACTTACTGTAATATAATCACGTTGATCAAGTGTCATTATATTATACTAACTCATGCTTCAGTTCCCAAAACTACTTCTAAAACATTCATATTTTAAATTCGAATTTTTTAGAATATAGAAACTAAAACAGTTTCCTTTATGGTGTAAAACAGATGACGTGAAAAGATAACTGATTTCAGATAAGGATAGTTATGAAAATATCTTTAGAAATATCGAAGATATTTATGACGATATTTTGGAATTTCTGAGATCGAAGGTTGATGAAGAAAATTTGTCCGCAAGAGTTTAGAGTCAGGAGTAAGGTATTCGTTAACGACTTCAGTAGATACTGAATCATTTGGATTCTTTGAAGGCAGATTTATTCTTTGTGATTTTTCTACAGCCTCCTTCTTGGTTTGCTCAATCCGTTTTTCAGTTCCAACTTTTCTGAGCTTTGCCAACGTACTATCCTTTATCCTCAAACTTCTGACGGTTAAGGTCGTTTACCGTTTTTGCTACTTCATTCAAATTTTTCAACATTCAAGGTATTGATTTGTAGACTGATTGTTTTTCAGAATAAAAGATCATAATTCTAAGAGATAAATTGTTATATGTATACATATAACTGTTGATGTAGAAATGCTACGAGATTCAAAATACTGATTGCTAATTTCCTGTAATTGGTATGGCATTTCTTGTTACAGGATGCGGATGAGTATATGATAAGACTTCAATAGATAAATATAGTGATTTATCAAAGAGATTTAAGCCAAGGAGCAACGAGGTTGCTGGTACGTCTGCTGATAATATGGTGGGATATAAAAGGTTCTCCGGTAACAACAAAAGAGCACGCATATATATCAAGATTATAATAAGGCTAATCCGAATGAAAATCGAAGTTGACTTGCTAAAGCTGTGACAAAATTGGCTAATCTGGAAAGGGATTGCAAAGTTATTTTCGGTAATAACAATGCCAAAAGAGCTAGCACAGATACGAGTTAAACGTTTACTCAGGTTCCGAGTGGTTTTAGGTGCATAACTATATGTATCAATCTTTTCTTCCATAGATGAAGTGCGGTTGGTTCATCCTCTAAATTGAGGTGTTTTCAAGAATCGTGAAAGATTTAAACGCAGATTGTAATCGTCAAGATACAAATGAGGTTTAAGATGAAATCAAGTGGCAAACTTGAAGAATTGTTTAGTTTCATATGTTATAATCAATATTTTAATTCATTTTAATTGTCCAATGTTGGCACTCCACAGTCGATAGTCCACAGTTAACAGTCCAATAATTCATATATAGTTTAATATATAATATTTGAATTAATTAATACGTATCGTGACCCGTGTACATGTCTCAGACTTGATCACAACTCAAACTATATATATTATTGTAGAATCAACCTCAACCATGTATAGCTAACTCCAGCATTACTGCATATAGAATATCTATGGTTATTCCAAATAATATATATAGATGCGTCGATATGATATGTCAAAACCTTGTATACGTGTCCCGATATTTAAAGTGCGTAAAATAAATAACCGAAATTAAATGACGATAAATAAAATTGCGAGAATTAAAATTGCGATAAATAAAATGCGATAAATAAATTGCGATACGGAATTAACAGTTAGCTAGGAACAGTTAGCGTGGATTCTTAACAAAATTTCTCATAGTTAATTTGTTTGTTTCTAACAAATTTTATTTTGTCCAATGTTTTCTTCATTATGCCACTTGTTGGATTCTGATAAATCAAAATCCAAATATGAAATTGGATGAAAATAGTTATTATGCGGTGAACGGGTTCGTATATCTGTGGATGTAGGTAGGATAGTAAATGATTGTTGAATCAGATGGGAAGAATGTATAGTGTAACTTATTAATGTGAAATTTAAATATTCCTTGGGTATTACCTACCCGTTAAAATATTTTCACCGTTATCAGTTTGTACGAAAGAATTTTTAATTAAAATCTATATGAAAACATATATACATATATATTTTCTTCAGATGTAAACATGGATTTAATGAGTTAATATAGTATTAAACTCATTTGGTTTACCGTCAAAACAAGAATATATAATCTCTAAAACATTAGAGATTACATAATCGCCATGTCGAACGAAGATAAATGATGTAGAACGTCATGTAGAACGATGATTATACTCGAGGTACAGAATGAGATGTTGAGGCATGGATTGTTGATGGTATGGGTGCTATTGCTAGTGGTCATGTTGATGTCGGTGATGTTGCTGAAGCTGGTAAGTTTGCACCATATTTTCCAAAACTATTACTCGAGCACGAAGTTCGCTGACTTCTTGTATTACTCCGGGATGATTGTCGGTAGGAACGAGTGGATGAATAAGGTTTAGATTTGTGGATAGAATATAATTGTGATGAGATACTCTGGAAATGAGAGAGAAAATGGTGTCTCGAACAGGTTCGCCGGTAAGTGCTTCAGGTTCATCGTCAAGAGAGTAATTTGGTTGGTGGAAAGGATCGCCTTCTTCGTGTCTCCATTGATTAAGTCGACTACGAACCCATCAGATGAATTGGGGATGGCTGATTGGTTGATCCATTCCGGTCACACTGCTTTCGGAGCTCGAGTGAAAATACATATCGGAATAGCTGTCGGAATTCGAGGAATTCGAACTGGTTAAGGGATTCATCTCGTACGATCAGATGAAGGATTTTCGATAAAAAAAATAGATTATAGGATGTAGATTAGTATCCAGCAATACATAAATTGCATATGCATAAATAATACTAAAATCTCATAAGTTACGGAAGCTGTCAGGCAAAAATAACAATAACAGATACGCTAAGATATGAATTTTGTCTATACACTATTCATGCAGTCAATACAATAAGATGTGTCTAGACTAAGAATGATAAGCAAGTGATTCCCTAAGAATGAGTAGCAGGTAATTTTCGACAAGGAATGATAAGCAAAACTTTTGACATGCAGACACGGTCGAAGTCCAGACCCACTAATGCATCTAAACAACTATCAGTTAGACACACTAATGTAAGACCTGGTTCGCTAAGACCATCGTCTGGACGAATACATTACATTTGGTTACATCGCGAGGTATTTGACCTCTATATGATACATTTTACAAACATTGCATTCGTTTTTTAAAAGATAAACTTTCATTACATCGAAGTTAACGGCATGCCTACCATTTCATAATATAATCAACTATAATTGACTTTATAATAATCTTGATGAACTCAACGACTCGAATGCAACGTCTTTTGAAATATGTCATGAATGACTCCAAGTAATATCTTTAAAATGAGCAAATGCACAGCGGAAGATTTCTTTCATACCTGAGAATAAACATGCTTTCAAGTGTCAACCAAAAGGTTGGTGAGTTCATTAGTTTATCATAATCATTCATTTTTATCATTTTAATAGACCACAAGATTTTCATTTCCATTTCTCATAAATATACGTCCCATGCATAGAGACAAAAATCATTCATATGGATTGAACACCTGGTAACCGACCTTAACAAGATGCATATAGAATATCCCCATCATTCTGGGACACCCATCAAACATGATAAAATCGAAGTACTAAAGCATTCCAAATTCCAGAATGGGGCTTGTTGGGTCCGATAGATCTATCTTTAGGATTCGCGTCAATTTGGGGGTCTGTTCCCAAATTCTTAGGCTACCAAGCTAAAAAGGGGCATATTCGGCTTCGATCATTCAACCATATAATGTAGTTTTAAGTACTTGTGTCTATTTCGTAAAACAGTTATAAAAGCAGCGCATGTATTCTTAGTCCTAAAAATATATATTGCAAAAGCATTTAAAAAGGAAGCAAATGAAACTCACAATACGATATTTTGTAGTAAAAATATTCATACGACGATACTGAAAAATGCAGGGTTGGCCTCGGATTCACGAACCTATATCATTTGTATGTATATATTAATACGTATAATCATAATCGAAAAATTTATTATATCTTAATTTATATATTATATATTTAATTTGTGTTTATATTCCAAAATGGTTTAATATTTATATAGGGATATTAATGTATCCATACTTGTTTAATGTTATATTTAAAAATCGATAGTTTGTTAGTTGTAAGTATTTATATAAATAATATTAGTAAGTTTGATATATATAGTTATGTGAAATCTTAATATAATTATAGTATACTTAATAAGTATATTTTATGTAAAAATATTTATCTATTTAAAAAGGTAATTTTTGAGATTAATAATAATAATATTAAAAATCTTATTATTTAATAATAATACCTATTCTGATAATACTATTAATAATAACAATAGTAATAACAATAATTATAATTGTAATAATAACATAAATAATAATAATAATAATCATAATAATAATAGTAATAGTAATAATACTTTAAATGATAAAATTAACAATAATAACTATTAATAATACTTATAAGACTAATTTTATTAGTTATAATACTTATAATTATGATAATACATATAATATCATTTATGATACTTATATTAATAATTAATACTAATAATGACAACATTAATCATGATAATAACAACAATTGTAATATTAATACTAAAAACAACAATAATAATAATAATAATAATAATAATAATAAAAATAATAATAATAATAATAATAATAATAATAATAATAATAATAATAATAATAATAATAAATATGAAAAACTACCTTTAGAGGCATAAAAGGAATAAACTGCTAGAGTCGGGACTCGAACCCGTGACCTCTCGCTCACCCGTCAAACACCCAAACCATCCTTCTGTCTCTCTTTATCTATCTAAACCCAGACCCGATTTTATTTAAACCCTCATGTCCGTTCTTCCCTTTTCCTCCTCCATCTACATTAAACCAGACGACAGGAAGTTCTTAATCAAAACAAATGATTACAAAATAAAAATGGTTTTTGGATTTATAAATAACCAGAGCGATTAGAGCTTCATTTGAATTAATTAAACAGATACAAAAGTAAAAAAAATTCGCTGAACAGACAAAAATATACGTTCGTGAACTCCTAATTGGCTTTCGAATTTAAGAGTGTTTTAGACAAAGCTTTTAACATGAAAACGTTTCTAAATTGTTCATAAAACTTTCTGGATCGTCAATTTTGCTTGAAACATCCAAACAAATTTGAATTTTAATGAAGATCATCCGTTTGAATTTTAAAGTCGAATATTTGACTCGCGAATTCGTATTCAATAAAATGAATTGGATTTTGAAATTTTGTATAGAGTTAAGATAAGATATTCTTAACAACACTGCATTCCCAATTTTTGATATTCGTTAAGAAATTGATTTATTTGAAAAAAAATAAGTAAGACTGGGGAATACAACTGACTTCTTGGGTTTTTATAATAAATTTTGAATTTGCAGAAGTGTATATCTTGATATAATGATAGATTTCGTTTATTTGAAGATTAATAAAGATGATGGGATCGATTTTTGTCTGCAATGTAGGGTGACTTGGACGGTTAACGAAGTTGGGACAGAACCATTCAATCAGATGAATAAATTAATTAAACAGATAATAGGATTCCATTAATTCGTACGATTGATACAGATTAGGTGGTGAATAATTGATGTTGGTTTTTGAATGATTGAATTAGGAATCAAAAGGACAGTCAATTATTGGATACATATGGCTGCTATGTCGACATAATATCCCAAACAAGAAGAATAAACAAAAATATAGCAGATAGTGATATATCTGTACGCGTATAATCAGTTTCTATATCTATAGGTTTATTAATAATAATTAATATACATATCAAATTTAATAATAATTAATAAATTTAATAAATATAGTAATATGTTAATATTAATAATAACAATAATAAAAATCCTAATAATAATATTTATAATAATAATGACTAATAATGCTAGTAAAATGATACTAATAATACTATTAATGATAATAAATTTATAATGATAAAAATAATAATAAATATAATTATAATTATAACAATGATAATATTAATAATACTAATATTAATATTAATACTAATAATAATAATGATAATTTTAATTACTAATAATGATGATAATAATAATATAAATGATAATAGTAAACTTATTAGTGATACTAATATTAATACTAGTTATATTAATAGTATTAATGATGATTATGACATTAAATATAATAATAGTAATAATAATAATACAACTTAAACATATCAAATTTCATATTTTATATGCTATATATAATATTACTTTAAATATTGGAAGTAATAATAATTTATCAATTATACTTTTGTTTGCAAGTAAATTTAATATTATATCTTATTAACTATGAAATTTTTTTATAATTATTATATATATCTTATGATAACATTTATTTGATATATTATATATTGAAATTGTATGTGTACATATAGATTTATATGTATATGTTTGTATATATGTTCTTTTTAATTGTACTAAATTATTCTGTTTATTATTTTATAATTTTAATTCTAATTAATTAAAGTGTATCATATTTATTCAAAATATTATATATTCCTATGTTTATATTTATATAAATTTATTTACATATTTATTTACAGACAATAGTTCTTGAATCGTCGAGGTAGTCAATGGTTATCTGAATATATGATACAGTTAAAAATTTTAAGACTCAAAACATTGTAGACTTTGCTTATCGTGTCGAAATCATATAAAGATAAGTTTTAAATTTGGTAGGAAATTTCTGGGTCGTCACAGTACTAATTCTAATTTTATTAATGATAATAATAATATTAGTAATAACAATACTATAACAATTTGTATATATATCAAATTTATATATATGTATATATATTTTATATAATAATATTAATGATACACTATTAATATTAATATTAATAATAATAATAATGAAAGTAATGAATATAATATTAATATAACATTTATATTCAAACTCGTAATACAATTTATTAATTTTATCCTGTTTAGTAATTAATATATTGAATCTTTAATTGTTATTGATTACAATACTATTTATGTATAGAATTCATATATATACACACATTTATTTAAAAATAATTGTTCGTGAATCGTCGGGAATAGTCGAAGGTTAACTGAATCCATATAAACAGTTCAAAAATTTTGAGACTCAACTTATCAGACTTTGCTTATCGTGTCAAGGATATTAAATCGTATCGAAAGTTTGATTTAAAATTGATCGAAATTTTCCGGGTCGTCACATTAGTTACGAGACATTAATTGAAAAAGGAAGAACATAGCTTACAGTGATTATTTATCGCGTAGCGTTACACGGACAGAGTTTCGACTTTAAAACCCGTAAAACATTTCTTACAATAACCCAACTAAACCATAATTTATTATTAATGTTAATTATAATTAAAATTATAATTATAAATATATATTACATAGAGAGAAAGAAAGATTGAAAAAGGCGTGCAGAATTCGAGCAGAATGCGTGAGCTTTTATAGGCCCACTTTGAACTGTACAGCTCCGCGAGTGCGGTACTTTTGTGCCTTACAGCTCCGTGAGTGAGGAGCTTCGGATTCCAGCTCACCAAATTGAGTTAAACGTGGGCTGCTGAATATTATAATATATAATATAATAATATATAATTTCATATAGTTATATATATATATTATATTATATTCTTGTGCATAGTTGACTTGTAATTTTAGCTCCGTTGAGTTGTACGCTGATGCTCGGTTTATGTCTCAGTTTCGAATTTTCGAACGCCTTTTCGTACGCTTAGATATCTTGTACTTTGCGTTTCGCGACTTGTACTCTTGTCATTTTTAGGCGTTTCTCATCAATAAATTGAACCACTTGGATTGTACTTTGTACTTTTTAGCTTTTTGGTCATTTGCGTCTTCAAATCGTCGATTCTGTCTTTTGTCTTCGTACTTATTTATTTAAACGATTATTACATAAAAATAGAACAATTGCAACTAAAAGCTTTATATATTGGAAGGATATTGCGCCTAAATATATGTTCATTTGGAGCACTATCACACATGTGATGTTTTCTCGTACACACGAACAATTAATATTATACAACTGTATAATATTGGGGAGTAAATTATTTCACGAACAAATAAACATACGACTAACTGGATTTATTTTTGATTCATTGAACTTTCCTGACGGATGGCGTCAACGAAACTCTAGGACGGAAGGGTTTGGATTTCCGATTTAAAGGGTCCTATAGCTCAAGCCCCTAGACCTGAATAGGCCGTTATGAATCGAAAGTCTTTAATTGAAAGTTTATCTGATTACGTGATTACAAACTTTCCAAAAATAGAAACCTTTCTTAAAAGAAAAATTTACTATTAATAGTAATCCTTCGAACAAACGAATAATTATACCCAAATACTTTGTTGCTTAGTCAACTAACGACCAACTGTTATCTCTAGGTTGAGAGTTCCGGTCTTCTAATTGCTTTAATCTTTCATTTAAGGATTTCTCTCTTCAATTACTATTAAGGTGATTTTCATAGCCCCACTTTTACTGTTTACTTAACTGTTTACAACTTTTGGAGTGAGATTCATGCTTGCTTTTAAACTGCTTTACGCTTTAGACACAAGTACTCAAACTTATATGCTATGTCATGCTTTGATTCATGCTAAATCCCTACTGTAATATCGTCAATTGCTAGAATTTTGGCAAACTTAATTATTCTGAATAGCGCTATAGAGAGTAACGTCTCTAATCATTCGACCGTTGGTCTTTGGTTATATAATAATGATTCAACGACATGAACGTGATGTGTCATGGGGTAACTTTTGTTTAGTCGCGATATTACAAATTACAGCAATAATTTTAAATTGATATTTCTATATCGATCAACTTTAAACTAAATCTTGTGGTCTAAAACTTTGGTTATTATTTATAAACTTATGAACTTCACTCAACCTTTGTGTTGACACTTTTAAGCATGTTTTGTCTCAGGAACTAGCTGATATTGCTACTTGTTGTTTGATGATTGGTTGCTGCCTGCATGGAGTCCACATCATTCATATTATAAAACATTTACATATATTATGATGTAAAACATTGAATATTGTTTCCGCTGCAATTTAATAAAGGTTATTTCATAACGTCTCATTTAGAGTCGTTCTCATTATTATTACAAATGTTTGGTTGATACGATTAGTCACATTTACCCCTGGCCCTATTATGGGGTGTGACAATATGTTACATTGATTACTTGTGAGAGAAGGACATATGCAAGGACTAGTCAATCAATTAATTTGAGTACTCACAAGTTTCTTATGGTATATATAAGGACTTGGTAAATCCTTGGTTAAAAGGATTGTAAAAAGGAAATTGATTGAAGTCAAAATGAATGAGGTGAAAGTTCATGGTGATCCCTAGTTATGGGATGAGATAAGACTAAGGCATATATTTGAATGTACAAGTGAAAGTCTAGCTAGACACTTATGCCTTAGACAAATTGTGTTTCGTGAGGTTCTCACGAATGAAGTGATGTATGCGGATTTTGTTGGGTTACAACAAAAGTTTGACTTAATCACTTGATAAAAGCATTAGTAGGTAGTGCGCACAAGTTGGCTAATGTTGTGGGATTGAAGTCCATTTAGATCTTCCATAGTGGAATACCCAATTCCCTTCTAGTACAACGCTAGAAGCTGAATTCAATGTGGAAAACCTACTATCTGGGGATTGGAATACATTTAATATATGATCCCAAAGTATGTGTTCGGACACGTGAGATAAAGAAGGTTGAAGTTTGATACTTCTTAATAGTTGTCTTGAAAAATTGCATCGCGGGACCAAGATCAAAATAAACTACCTATGTGAACATGAGGTTAAGCCGCCTCAAGAAAGCTTGGGACTTAGCTTTTGATATGTTCATGAGAGGATTGGGACACATGGCTTTTAACGTGTCGGTTTAATTGTAGAAAGTATGAAACTGGTGTGTGTATTATCGACAGGTTTTCAAATGAATTGATGGGTTCAAACTATTAGAGCACCCTGATTTTCGAATTCTTGCACATGTAATATACTATGTGTAAATTTAATCCATGTGACATTTACACTTATGCATTAGTTTTCCGTTTGTTGGTATTTTAGTAATCAAGGATCATACTAAAATGGGGGGAATTGTTGGTGATTTTAGCATGATCCAACGTCATTTTAGTTGATTGGATTTCTAAGTTGAATGTGGCCGAACCATTGAAACGCTACACGAATTTGGGGAGTGTGGAGCACACGTTCGTAAAGTGTAAAATGGTTTGAGGTTATGTTAGTGAGCTTGGAAATAATGTTTGGAACATTAGATATGCGAAACGTGACGTGAAAGGCTAAACACACTTGGAAATAAGCTTTAAAAGGTTTTTTAGTGTGCAGTAGCTTTAAGCCACGACGCGGCTCTTGGGCCCGCGGCGCGGCTTAAAGGGTGATTTTGAGGTCGAGAGTTTTGGCTTATTTATAAGTGTGGTGCTTTGTTAGCCCGCGGCACGGCTTAATACTGAACTCGCTGAAAAGGTGCATTTTCAACCCAAAAGGCACATTTGAACCCGAAACGTTTTGGGGTTGTTCCAGGGCATTTAATTGCGGTTTTTGCATGTTTTTAGACCATTTTAAGTCTAAATACATGAATATTAACTTCCAAGTCACTAATGAGTATGAATCAGAGGTTGTGACTTTTCATGAAACCTTTTGACCCATTATGAATACACCCTTTGTGTATTTGAAAAAGGTTCCAGATTTTAATCTTTTCTAGCACACTTTCAACACAAACAAATAGAACTATATTCTCTGCAATTGTGGAGTTGATTTCTTTTAGCCAAGACATCGATTCGTCTTTGTCTTATCACAATCGAAACTTCGTACAATCCGTGGCTAAGTGGGTCGAAATATTCGATTAGGAAAGTGTTCACACGATTCAAAGACCAATCCGGAGTCATTACCGTTTCAGGCACGAAAGCATTACTAACACCCCCTTTATATAACACTAAATGAATTTAGTTCCTCATTATCGTTTTCTAATTTTTATTCTTGGAGCACAAGGTGTCTGTATCCTTTGCACTAAAATCCATTTCAGTGTCTAAAATGGATTTTGAAATTGACTAACAGTGTGTAAGGTGGAGGTGTCCACAATGTCCCTTTTTTATTTTTTAATTGAGTTTTAATATTTTAATTACATTAATTTCATATAATAAAAACAAACGATCATGTGCTTTATATTGATTACGACGTATATAAAGACGTGAGTTTACATCATCTACAGAAGAAAAATCATCATTAAGTAGATTTAGTGTATAGTTTATGAACGAGTCGTGAGAAAAACTCGAAGAAGAAGACATTTTGTGATTAATAATATAAAAGTAAATAGAGTGGTAAGTTAAATATTGTTGAGAAAAAGTAGTATAAAGATAGAGTTGTGTGGAGTAAAATGAGAAAATGGTGTAATATTTATAGAAAAAAAATATGAAAACTAGCAGTTAAACGACTAGTTTTTTTAAATTCAATTCAAAGGAACTGTCGAATAGCCCACCGTCGCAGGCTCGACCTTGACCACCGACGCTGAAATCGACGCTGTGCCGGTGTCGACCAACCGTCAATCTCACTGTTGGTTTAGGGGGGACGGTGAAAGTGACTCCCGGATACCGTGTGCTCTTACTTGTGAGGTGTAAACATTATTTACAAAAATAAAATGTTAGTTGCTTACAAGTTTATTTATTAGTATCTTAGATTTTTATATGAGAAAACATTTTAACTACGAGTAAGATTTTTTGGGTTATTATCTTATTTATTGATGTATATTGACGATTTACTAACGGGTTAACATTATCTAATGTAACTTTTTATTTGTCCAAAATTTTTAGTAAGGCTTTTTGCCCCCATACGAATAGATTTCTATGGACCTGTCAATTGAATAGTATAAATATTTTTAAAATTTTAATTAATAACATCAGTGACTAATACTTAAATCACTGCTACTTGCAATTTTAATTTTTTTAATAACATATTGTTAAAAACTTTTAGATCGGAGTTATTTTGACTCATTTCCCAAAAACAATCACTCATTTTGTTATGGGACGGTTAGTAGTACGTTGCATGTATAATGAGTTCGTTGATTTTATTCTAAAAACGTGAGGTAGTAGTCAAAATGCATTGTAGGCAGTCAAAAGAGAATTTTAATTTAATTTTTTCTTGAAAGTACACCCACATGCTTCCCATTCCTCACTTAACTTTGACCACAACTTTGAAAGGGACCATTCTATTATCAACTAAACATATAATAAGCAAGAAACAAAAATATATCAAAAATCAAAATTACTAGGTTGCCACCAACTGCCAAGAAATCAAATTCACCTATGGTTGCTGGTTCATATAAACCAAACAAAAAATCATGCAGATCACAAGTCAATAAAACACCATATAAACCCATATAAACCAAACAGACTCTAAATACTTTTTTTTTATGACCAAACACAGCAGCTATTGGGCGACGATGGCGGAATACGACCAGTTTGTCTAATGTATTCCGCCTGTGCCGCCGCCCTTGCAGCGTGCCTGCTTTTCTGGGCTTCCGCTGCTGCCCTTTTCGCTTCGGATTTCTTTCTCACCACTACAATCTTTTTCAACATCTTTGCTTGAGCATGGGCTCTCTTTCTTTCAACTTCAGCCTAAACATAAAAACAATCGACAAATTAACTACAAAACCCCATTTCTTAGGAGAAACATATATAAATTACAATTCTACAATACAAAGATATTAATGGAAAAAAAATTATATTGGTTGAACTAAACGTGAGTACGTGACCCGTCCCGATAATGACTCACATAGACCTATTTACCCTCCCACACCATTTGAGAATTTGGAAAGTAAAAGGCATACATAAAAAAACTACCTCTATTTTTCTCATTTCAGCTTCAAGTTTCGCCTTCTGCCTACTCTGCCATGCTTGATATTTGATCTCTTCACGTACGAATCTAAACATAAGATTTAACTACTATGAAAACCAGCAAAAAACTATAATTATTTTCAAAAATAAGAATTAGAAAAAATTAAATACCTGGCATTATGTTTAGATTTTTCAGTATCTTCCCAAGCAGCGGCCCGTTTCTCAAACTCAATCCTCAACGACTCCTCTGACAAAACATTTCTTTCAACATCCGACATGTTTTTTTCCTTATCTTCTTTACTTGCCCATGCAGCAATATTCATCTTCCCTAATTGAACCCCGAGCTGTAATATTTCTTTTCGGGTTCTGACTTTCACTTCTTGTTCGCTCAACTCTTTTGTATTTCGTAAACTATCAATAACGGTTGGTTCAATAGATGTCGATATTGGTTCTCTTCGAGGTGTTGAAGGTATTGATGAATTTGGACTAAATACCGGGGTTGTAGCGCCGACAGGTGTCGAAGTCATTGACGGTTCTTGACTCGGAATCGGTGTCATTTCGGTTCCCATATCTCTCATTGACACAGATCTTACTTCAGAACAATCTACGTTCATAAAATCGGTATTAAATTAAATATAACATACAAATTATGAAAATGAATGTGCAAAAGCTATCCACACATACCCAACCCGCCCATCTTGTCACCTCTAGTTAAAACCCTTCACGATATATAATATATAACAGCTTGCATTGTAATAATCTAACAAAATGTGCAATTAACCTCTTTTATCATCATTTGCACTTTGTTCACAATATGCATCCCTCGTATCGATTTCCTTCAAGTCTTTGCATTCAGGAAATGGATCGATTAACTCGCTCCCTCCCCAATTCGTTCGGTTTTGCATAGTGTTCTTTAAATGCTTACTATTAATTATCCACTTCTCAGCATCATTCCATTTGGACGACATGGGTCTGAACAAAGATCTTGAAATAGGATTAAGACTCGATCTTTCACCTTTAGGAAACTCAAAACTTGAAGAACTAGCATTACTATCATAATCAAGATTCCCGTCTTCTAATGATCTTACAGGATGAACCGAACTGGAATTTACACAATCCGGTTTTCGAAACTGGTTTGGTTTCACACGACCCTGGTCAACCTGTGTTCTATCGAATGTCACCGACGAAATCTCCGTGCTAGAAACTGCAACTTTAAGCCCACAATCAGAATCCGAAAACATGCTACAATACATCAATGTCATAGTTTCTTTAAATTCAATATTTAATTGAGCTCAAATACATTATTTTAATGTTAGTCACAAAAAGGACATCTTTGGCACATACTTTATCAAAAGCTAAAGATGACATCAATCCAAGATGGTCCAAATTGTTTAAGGATGCTTGGGTATACTTTTTCAAAGTGATTTTTGCAACTTAAAGTATCAAAAAGACCCAAAAATATATTTGTTTTTACTAGCTAAAGGCCAGATATAATCAAGATTATACTTTATTACTCCGGTACAAATTAAAATATACTTATTTTCCTCAGACACTATGATTAAACTAAAAATGATTAGTCAAATAAAACAGTTTATTAATAATTAAAACAAATAAAATACCCTCTTCATCAGAAACATCAGTATTTGAAGAAAGTAAACTATTATTAACAAAATCTGAATCTTCAAGTTTAGATGGTGATGTTCTTGCTGAATTAATTTTTGATCCTCCATCTTTTTTTCTAGGACCCATAAGTTTCATACTTAATTTGCTAGGAGATATAATTCCAACCTACATTCATTTCATTCAATTTACATACCAAAATATAATTTCAAAGAACAAAAAAAAAAAAAAAAAAATGGTTAGATAATTTTTAATAATCTCCAATCAGTTTAACTATCTTCAATTGATTGATTATTAATTATACCATTTTTACCTGGAGAAGGAACATATAGTTACATTAAATTAACAAAACCCTAGAAACGTTGATTAATTGGGGAGAAACAAACAGATGATTCGAAAGAGATATTTAATTTATATGTATAATATAAAATATAATATATAGTACGAAGATTGCGTGAGTATAGCCATAAAATGAACAGAGATATGCTGCAACTGGCTACTGATTTTGTTGACTGTATGAAGTGAGATGACCCGACCAATCCATAGGGACGAATACAACAACATATGATTACATCGCGAGGTACTTGACCTCTAAATGATACATTTTACAAACATTGCATTCTTTTCAAAAGATAAACTTTCATTTACATCGAAAATTAACAGGCATGCATACCATTTCATAATATCCAAACTATAAATGACCTAATCTGTCATTTATTTAATAATAATCTCTAATGAACTTCAACGACTCGAATGCAACGTCTTTGAAAATATGTCATGAATGACTCCAAGTAATGTCCTTAAAATGAGCTAATGCACAACGGAAGATTTCTTTAACACCTGAGAATAAACATGCTTTAAAATTTCAACCAAAAGGTTGGTGAGTTCATTAGTTTATCATAATCATTTATTTCCATCATTTTAATAGACCACAAGATTTCATATTTCCATTTCTCATAAACATACGTCCCATGCATAGAGACAAAATATCATTCATATGGATTGAACACCTGGTAACCGACATTCACAATATGTATATAAGAATATCCCCATCATTCCGGGATCCTCCTTCGGACATGATATAAATTTCGAAGTACTAAAGCATCCGGTACTTTGGATGGGGCTTGTTGGGCCCGATAGATCTATCTTTAGAGTTCGCGTCAATTAGGGTTTCTGTTCCCTAATTCTTAGATTACCAGACTATATAGGGTGATATTCGATTTGATAATCCAACCATAGAATGTAGTTTCGATTACTTGTGTCTATTTCGTAAAATATTTATAAAAGCATCGCATGTATTCTCAGTCCCAAAAATAAATATAAAAAGGGAGTAATGAAAACTCACCATACTGTATTTTGTAGTAAAAATACATATAACATCATTGAACATGTGTAAGGTTGGCCTTGGATTCACGAACCTATATTACGTATATATATATATTTATATAATGGTCAATATCTATCAACAATTTAGGTCAAGTAGTAGTGTATCACAATCCTAATGCTCGAGAGTAATATGTAAAAGTCAACAAAAGTCAAATTAACTCAAAATGATTTCCAAAATTTATACATGATTATTATATATTTTAAATATCGTCGTTTTATATTTTTAAATAATTTTAAAAGATTTAATAGAGTAAATAATAAATAAAATTTATATTAAAATTTATATAATAAAATATACTTTTATATATCTTAGATAATAAACTTTATAAAGTTCATTGAATATCATAAACCATTATGATGGATTTTATTAAGGTATTTATATCATTTGTATTACAGTTTTGTTTGATAAAATAACATTGATAATAATAATAAGTAAGTTGTATTATTTTGTATTGATAATTATTATTATTCTACTAATAATAATAACAATATTTATATTTACGAAAATGGTATTATAACAATATGATAATTCTTATTACTAATGAAATTCTATATTAATAATGATACTCCTATTAAAATAATGATTTTTGTAAAGATGATATTTTTAATATTAAATATAATAATTTTAATGATAATAATAGTATAACTTTAACGATAGTAATAATAATAAAATAACAATTTTTAATGATACTACTTCTTATAGATAATGATAATATTAATAATAATAATAATTAGATAATAGTTATGACGACGATTATAACGACGATAATAATAATCATTTTTAATAATAATACAAAAATTCATTTGACGATAACTTCTAATCCATCCGTCAAAATCATTCGGTATCTAAAGGAAAAGTTCTTAGTTTTTCGCTAGCTTTCCAACGACATGCATATCTTATATCTTATCTCATCCCTAGTATAACAACCTTTAAGATTCAACATAACTTATCTAAGGGCAATATCAAATATACAAGCATGCCTAATTCTATTTTCTCGAGCACTAGTCAGGGATACACTATTAGTATGTAAAAATTTAATTAGGAGTACTCACGTATCAATATTGAGGTTCAATACTGTAGGAAAGGTACGTAGACACAACGGAGATGACAAACACTAGATTGACCTCATGAGTATACCCCTGATCCATACCCATCACCTCCATAGCTATAACCCATAATTTCCTTAGCCCTATCCCACTCATAAAACCCATGTTGCAATAGCTCGCGCGTACCCCTTGTCGTAGTATTTTATGTATAATACTAGTATTATCACTCCTAACAATACTAATACTAATAATAATAAAATTAATAATCTTAATAATAAAATTTATATATAAATAAAATAAATAAGTAAATATTACGGAGTAATATACATAGACAGAGAGATTGAGAAATGGATTCGGCACTAGACTGCGAGCTTTATAATGTGGCCTCACCAACCCAGCTCATATTCGCATGCCATGGTATCCAGCTCATATGCACTATAAAATCTCGTTGCCGACACTTCCTTTACATATGGTACGTAGTAATAGATTTATTTATATATTAATTAATATATAATATATTTAATCTTTAGAATTAATTAAATATTATATTATATTTACGTGCGTAGTAAAAATATAATTTTTACAAAAATGACACGGTCGTGGTCTCACGACTCATGTACCACTTTCAGTTTTTCTGGCGCACTTTCGTATGTTTAGAAAACTAGCCTTTTATGTTGCGTGACGTGTACCTTTTACAAAAATTAGACTTATATAACAATAAATTACCTTTATAAAAATATAACTTGTAAAGTTGAGCGTTGTGGTCATTTCTTTCTATAAATCAAAGTCTCGTTGTTTGTCAAAATATTTTATTTTAAATTAAACGTTTTGTGACATGTACCTTTATTAATAACTAGACTTAAATTAATTAAAAACTAACCCACTTAAAGTGTAACTTTATCCTTTAAGTATTTTGATCATTTCCTTTTATAAATCCTAGTCTCATTGTTTATTAAAACATATATAGTAATATTAGTTTAAATCAAAACGTTTTATGACTAGTTTGATATTGTAATTCATCTTTTTTGTAACATATAAATATATTTTTATTTAAAATATGTAAACTTGTACATATTGTATATCATGGAAGTATTAATATAATAGTATAATAATTAGTTTTTGAAAACTAATAATAGTTCAAAGTTTATTTTAAATTCGATTAGGAAATCTTATAACACGTAACATTTACACTCTAAACCTATAATTTCTTTATATGCTAACGTTTATTTTAGTTTCCTTAACCTTTCTAAATAAAATAACTTAGTATCGATCGACTCAAATAACAAGGGTTATGAAATTCAATCCTCCACCCACTTTTGTTTAATCCCCAATAATTAACACTTTTGTTCTTATATACAATCACTTTTCCAAATATTCCGAATACCGTTAAAAGTAAGAGTTTTCTAATTCAAAGTGGACCTCATAACAGAGACTCGAAATCATAATTCAATGTATCTGATAATTCGACCATATGATATTATCTTTTAATTCCGTCAATAACCATATTGAATAAATATCGAAACAAACTCGTTCATGTAAAGTATAATATATCTAATATCTTGTTACCGTTTTCAATTACTAAGTATATGTTATATACACATATCTATATACACAAAAATGTTCGTGAATCGTCAGGCATGGTCAAAGGGTAATTGATTACATGAATATAGATTTCAAAACTTTCGAGACTCATCATTACAAATTTTGCTTATCGTGTCGGGAACATATAAAGATTAAAGTTTAAATTTGATCGGAAATTTCCGGGTCATCACATTACCTACCCGTTAAAAGAAATTTCGTCCCGAAATTTGATTGTGGTCGTCATGGCTAACTAATAAAATGTTTTTATGATGAATATGAATCGATAATAGAGTTTTATCATAATTGAGTGATATAGATAAAACGATTTGTTTTTGTGAAGAGCACGAATGAAGCTATCACCTAAGAGTGAAAATGAATAAATGCAGGTTTGACCTAACAGGTGGCGTAGTCAAGATTGATTTCCGAAATTTAAGGAATTTAGAAGAAGATCTCCATAATAAGATTTGATTCGTCGGTAATTAAGGAGATTAGGATCCTCTTTGGTTATACGCGATAATCTGCTTTGATTGCTTTGTCTATAAATCCACCCCCTTCGTTTCCTTACAACTCACACCTACTATTCTTTCTTCCTCAATTCATACTTTAAAGTATTCATTAATATGCTCCATCCCATCCTGATCCTTGATATCCTCTTAACTTTCATATCTGTCATTCTTCTTTTAAATCTGCCACCGGAAGAATCTATTTACTTCTACTATACTCTTGGGTTTATAGTTTTTCTAGTCCTCCCGTGTCTTTATATTGCTATTTGCATTGACATCTACGGTTTATAATTTATGGGTGGTTGTTGGGTTTTATATCTTCCCTTATACTTCGATGTCCCTGCTTCTGTCTTCTATAATCATTGTCATCCATAGTTAATGCTCCCTTCTATTTGTTGCGATCTATACTCCAATTTCTGTTCCGGAGCTTTGTCCTTTCGTTTCTTCTTCTTGCGATTTAACATCTCTTGTAATGGTCCGGAATTCGTAGGTATAGATTTCAGAATGAACATAGTAATTGTTCTAAGAAGGAAATGGTAATGGTAAAATATTGATTTGTTAAATTACCAGACTACCCTGGAAAAGACCGAATCATCAAGAAATATTTTCTTGATATATTTAGAGGTTAGATAGAATGTAAGAGTCGTGTAAATGACACATGATGACGGTATGTCCTGTGAATCATCACGTCCATTAGAAACTCAACATGAATTACTGTAATATAATCACGTTGATCAAGTGTCATTATATTATACTAATTCATGCTTCAGTTCCCAACACTACTTCAAAATATTCCTATTTTAAACTTGAATGTTTCAGAATTTAGAAACTAAAATAGTTTCTTTTATGATGTAATACAGATAGCGCGAAGAGGTAAATGATTTCAAATAAGAAAAATTAAGAAAATATCTTCAGAAATATGGAGGATATTTATAATGAAAGATATGATGATATTTTAGAATTTCTAATATCAGAAGATGATGAAGAATATTGTCTGCAGGGGTTTAGAGTCAGGAGCAAGGTATTCGTTAATGACTTCAGCAGGTATTGAATCATTTAGATCCTTTGAAGTCAGGTTCAGTCTTTGTAATTTGTCCACAGCCTCCTTCCTACTTTGCTCAATGCGTTTTTCAGTTCCAAAACTTCTCTTTTTCTGCGCTTTGCCAGCACACTATCTTCTATCATCAAACTCTTGGCCATTTAGACCATCTACCATTTTTATGTTTCCTCTACATTTAATGCTATAATATTTGAATCACTGGTTATCAATTCGAGATGGGTTCAGAAAAATCGTGTTTTAGATGATTAAACGCTGGTGGTAATATGGTGGAATATGAAAGGTTCCCCAGTAATAATGACGAAAGGGAAACGTATCTATCAGGGTTATAATAAGACTGGTCCGACAGAAAAATCGAAGTTGACTTGCTGGAGCTGTGACAAAATTGGCTACTTTGAAAAGGAATCGAAATGTTGTTTTTGCTAGAAGAATTCGACGCAGGTACATGTTAGATTACGACTTTTGTTTCGAGAGTTTTTCAGGTACAAAACTTCGGGTAACGTGTGGTTGGATCATCATCTCAATTGTTTATTATTTAAAGTGTCTTCTAGAATTTCGAAGGGTTTTAATTGCATATTTTCATAGTCAATATCCAAATGATGAAATCGTCCTAAATCCCGAATGAGTTTTCATTTCCATCTTGTGTGTTATGATTAAAAGTGATGTTCTATCACAGTTTTGAAGTCAAAGTATAGCTTTGAAAATGTAAAGATCTAAGAGTGATGATTTTGGTTGTATCTCGAGTTGAATTCTGAAATTCCCAAAATCAGTATATGTAATTAGATTTGAATGAGTATGGTTGTTTTGATTTCTATAGAAGAATGTATATTGGTTTAGTTGATGATTATTGAATCAGAATTGAAGAATGTAACATATTAATTGTGATTTTCTATATCTCTCGGGTATTACCTACCCGTTAAAAAAAATTCACAAATAATATTTTGAACAAGAATTCTCATTACAATCTTTATGAAAATATATGTGGGTATATTTTCTTCAGATGTAGTACAGATTCAATGAGTTAATATCATACTAAGCTCATTTGATTTTCGGTTTGAATTAGAAATGAATTTTCTCTAAAACATTAAAGATTACATAATCTTTGCGGAGTATTTCACTAATGTAATCAATGCTTCAATATTTATATGTATTTCCTTAGTGAATCATGCTGATGCTCATAGAACTCTTGCTAACTTCGCAAGATACGAATATTGTTTTCCCGTAAATTTCGGGTATATCAAAGATGAAAGTGTATAATCAAACATGTTATTGAATGATACACTTGATTTATTATGAAATAAAATTCATTGAGTTGAAGCAGAGATTGTAGTTAACAATGATTAAATTGTTAACGAAGAATGTACATCATAGCAAATTAATAATATGAATTAACCAGATAGTTAAGTTCCATACATAATAGCTTAGTACAGAAAGATTTATTATGGTTAAAAATTTATATATATATATATATATAGAATATACATATAAATTCTTTGGAGAGACTGAGTTAATACTTCATAACTCGTTGATACAATATACTCATTATTAATTCGTAATGGTTTCCACAGTGATTCTTAAACTGGCGAGACTTGTGAGGTTGGAGGTGCTGATGATTCTAACAATGTTGACAGCATTGACTGTGTTGGTGAGGCTATTGGTACTGCCGATGCTGTTGGTAAAACAAGTCTAGCTTGTACCTTACGCACTAGTCTTGTTAGGGTTTCGGTTCTTCTCTCTATCATCTCTGTCCACTCATCTAGTTTTTGGTTAAGGCTGAAATAGATAATCTCTAATACTTTAGAGATTACATAATCACCACAGAATGTTTCTCCGATGAAGTTATGAATCAATACTTCATCATTTGTTGTTGTTGGTACTCCTTGGTATCTTTAGTGCGTGTGACGTTGATATCCGATATACAGATTGAGATATTAAGGTGTGTGAATTGGATGTGATTGTTGGTGGTGATAATGATCCTGTTGTTGATGGTGGTGCTGTTGATGCCGGTGATGCTACTGGAGCTTATGGTTTTGAGGCTTGCGAGGTGGATGTTACTGGCGGTACTGGTTACGCTGCTGGTGCTGCTGATGGTTTTTGTAACCTTCGCACCATATTCTCCAAAGCCACTACCCGAGCGCGAAGCTCGTTGACTTCTTCTATTACACCGGGATGGTCAGCAGTTCGGACGAGCGGATAAATATAATCTAGAATTTGGTGTAGTATATAATCGTGACGAGATACTCTGGAGATGAGAGAGAAAATGGTTTCTCGAACAGGTTCGCCGGTAAGTGCTTCAGGTTCATCACCAAGAGGGCAATTTGGTGGATGGAAGGGATCACCTTCTTCTTGTCTCCAATGATTGAGAAGGCTGCGAACCCATCCCCATTTCATCCAGAATAGATGATGGCTGATTGGTTGCTCCATTCCGGTCACACTGTTGTCAGAGCTCGAATGAAACTCCATATCGGAAAAGCTGTCGTACTCTGAGGAATTCGAACTGGTTGAGGGATCCATCTCGTATGCTCAAGGGAATGGATTTTTGATATGAAATAGATTACAAGAGTTAGATTTCGTATTCTTCAATACATAGTTTACATATGTATATATAATACCAAAATCCCATAAATTACAGAAGAATCTTTGAAAAATGTCGTTCAAAGTTCACAGTAACAGATATGCCAGGATAAGATTTCGTCTATACACTATTATGCAATAAATGCAAGAAAACGCGTTTAGACTAAAGAATAATAAGCAAGTAGTTTCTTAAGGATAGTAGTAAATGATTTCCGACTAAAAATGATAAGCAAAACTTTTGACATGCAGACACGGTCGAAGTCCAGACTCACTAATGTATCCTAACGACTATCTGTTAGACACACTAATGCAAGACCTGGTTCGCTAAGACCACCGCTCTGATACCACATGAGATGACCCGACCCAATCCATAGGGACGAATACAACAACATATGATTACATCGCGAGGTACTTGACCTCTAAATGATACATTTTACAAACATTGCATTCTTTTCAAAAGATAAACTTTCATTTACATCGAAAATTAACAGGCATGCATACCATTTCATAATATCCAAACTATAAATGACCTAATCTGTCATTTATTTAATAATAATCTCTAATGAACTTCAACGACTCGAATGCAACGTCTTTGAAAATATGTCATGAATGACTCCAAGTAATGTCCTTAAAATGAGCTAATGCACAACGGAAGATTTCTTTAACACCTGAGAATAAACATGCTTTAAAATGTCAACCAAAAGGTTGGTGAGTTCATTAGTTTATCATAATCATTTATTTCCATCATTTTAATAGACCACAAGATTTCATATTTCCATTTCTCATAAACATACGTCCCATGCATAGAGACAAAATATCATTCATATGGATTGAACACCTGGTAACCGACATTCACAATATGTATATAAGAATATCCCCATCATTCCGGGATCCTCCTTCGGACATGATATAAATTTTGAAGTACTAAAGCATCCGGTACTTTGGATGGGGCTTGTTGGGCCCGATAGATCTATCTTTAGAGTTCGCGTCAATTAGGGTTTCTGTTCCCTAATTCTTAGATTACCAGACTATATAGGGTGATATTCGATTTGATAATCCAACCATAGAATGTAGTTTCGATTACTTGTGTCTATTTCGTAAAATATTTATAAAAGCATCGCATGTATTCTCAGTCCCAAAAATAAATATAAAAAGGGAGTAATGAAAACTCACCATACTGTATTTTGTAGTAAAAATACATATAACATCATTGAACAGGTGTAAGGTTGGCCTTGGATTCACGAACCTATATTACGTATATATATATTTATATAATGGTCAATATCTATCAACAATTTAGGTCAAGTAGTAGTGTATCACAATCCTAATGCTCGAGAGTAATATGTAAAAGTCAACAAAAGTCAAATTAACTCAAAATGATTTCCAAAATTTATACATGATTATTATATATTTTAAATATCGTCGTTTTATATTTTTAAATAATTTTAAAAGATTTAATAGAGTAAATAATAAATAAAATTTATATTAAAATTTATATAATAAAATATACTTTTATATATCTTAGATAATAAACTTTATAAAGTTCATTGAATATCATAAACCATTATGATGGATTTTATTAAGGTATTTATATCATTTGTATTACAGTTTTGTTTGATAAAATAACATTGATAATAATAATAAGTAAGTTGTATTATTTTGTATTGATAATTATTATTATTCTACTAATAATAATAACAATATTTATATTTACGAAAATGGTATTATAACAATATGATAATTCTTATTACTAATGAAATTCTATATTAATAATGATACTCCTATTAAAATAATGATTTTTGTAAAGATGATATTTTTAATATTAAATATAATAATTTTAATGATAATAATAGTATAACTTTAACGATAGTAATAATAATAAAATAACAATTTTTAATGATACTACTTCTTATAGATAATGATAATATTAATAATAATAATAATTAGATAATAGTTATGACGACGATTATAACGACGATAATAATAATCATTTTTAATAATAATACAAAAATTCATTTGACGATAACTTCTAATCCATCCGTCAAAATCATTCGGTATCTAAAGGAAAAGTTCTTAGTTTTTCGCTAGCTTTCCAACGACATGCATATCTTATATCTTATCTCATCCCTAGTATAACAACCTTTAAGATTCAACATAACTTATCTAAGGGCAATATCAAATATACAAGCATGCCTAATTCTATTTTCTCGAGCACTAGTCAGGGATACACTATTAGTATGTAAAAATTTAATTAGGAGTACTCACGTATCAATATTGAGGTTCAATACTGTAGGAAAGGTACGTAGACGCAACGGAGATGACAAACACTAGATTGACCTCATGAGTATACCCCTGATCCATACCCATCACCTCCATAGCTATAACCCATAATTTCCTTAGCCCTATCCCACTCATAAAACCCATGTTGCAATAGCTCGCGCGTACCCCTTGTCGTAGTATTTTATGTATAATACTAGTATTATCACTCCTAACAATACTAATACTAATAATAATAAAATTAATAATCTTAATAATAAAATTTATATATAAATAAAATAAATAAGTAAATATTACGGAGTAATATACATAGACAGAGAGATTGAGAAATGGATTCGGCACTAGACTGCGAGCTTTATAATGTGGCCTCACCAACCCAGCTCATATTCGCATGCCATGGTATCCAGCTCATATGCACTATAAAATCTCGTTGCCGACACTTCCTTTACATATGGTACGTAGTAATAGATTTATTTATATATTAATTAATATATAATATATTTAATCTTTAGAATTAATTAAATATTATATTATATTTACGTGCGTAGTAAAAATATAATTTTTACAAAAATGACACGGTCGTGGTCTCACGACTCATGTACCACTTTCAGTTTTTCTGGCGCACTTTCGTATGTTTAGAAAACTAGCCTTTTATGTTGCGTGACGTGTACCTTTTACAAAAATTAGACTTATATAACAATAAATTACCTTTATAAAAATATAACTTGTAAAGTTGAGCGTTGTGGTCATTTCTTTCTATAAATCAAAGTCTCGTTGACATGTACCTTTATTAATAACTAGACTTAAATTAATTAAAAACTAACCCACTTAAAGTGTAACTTTATCCTTTAAGTATTTTGATCATTTCCTTTTATAAATCCTAGTCTCATTGTTTATTAAAACATATATAGTAATATTAGTTTAAATCAAAACGTTTTATGACTAGTTTGATATTGTAATTCATCTTTTTTGTAACATATAAATATATTTTTATTTAAAATATGTAAACTTGTACATATTGTATATCATGGAAGTATTAATATAATAGTATAATAATTAGTTTTTGAAAACTAATAATAGTTCAAAGTTTATTTTAAATTCGATTTGGAAATCTTATAACACGTAACATTTACACTCTAAACCTATAATTTCTTTATATGCTAACGTTTATTTTAGTTTCCTTAACCTTTCTAAATAAAATAACTTAGTATCGATCGACTCAAATAACAAGGGTTATGAAATTCAATCCTCCACCCACTTTTGTTTAATCCCCAATAATTAACACTTTTGTTCTTATATACAATCACTTTTCCAAATATTCCGAATACCGTTAAAAGTAAGAGTTTTCTAATTCAAAGTGGACCTCATAACAGAGACTCGAAATCATAATTCAATGTATCTGATAATTCGACCATATGATATTATCTTTTAATTCCGTCAATAACCATATTGAATAAATATCGAAACAAACTCGTTCATGTAAAGTATAATATATCTAATATCTTGTTACCGTTTTCAATTACTAAGTATATGTTATATACACATATCTATATACACAAAAATGTTCGTGAATCGTCAGGCATGGTCAAAGGGTAATTGATTACATGAATATAGATTTCAAAACTTTCGAGACTCATCATTACAAATTTTGCTTATCGTGTCGGGAACATATAAAGATTAAAGTTTAAATTTGATCGGAAATTTCCGGGTCATCACATGAAGATATTGAATTAAAAACATTTTGCAGAATAAAGAGTAAATAAAATTAACCTGAGGAACCTTGTGATTGTGAATCCGTTCGTACTCCATTATGTAATAGATTCTGTGTTCTGTATGTTTGTATATGTATTATGTATATATAATAGTATATATTTAAAATCAATTAAACCGTAAAATAGCAGCAACAAACAGTGAGTGAAGTACACAGAAACACAAACAGAAACTGGAAAATGGTAAAAATAATTGAAATCGATTTTATTTCATGTAAATTCGTGATGAGAGGAGGGAGGGAGAAATAGATGAAAGCTGACAAAGGAGGAATCACCAATATAATTTAACTAAATATGACGTCTTTTAACCATTTTCACCTTCCCCTTTTAATATATATATATATATATATATATATATATATATATATATATATATATATATATATATATATATATATATATATATATATATATATGGGCAGGATCAATGGGGAAGTAACCAATCGGGGTGAAGCGGGGAGAAGCAAATTTTTTTTTTTTCGATTTTTGAAAAAACTTTGTTCACGAACATTATAGATTTGATGAAAATAAGAACATTTAGAAAAGACACTTCGTGATGAATGTTATTATTTTGGCGGGAAAACGATCGACAAAAATAACATTCAAGATAATATTATTCGTGAAGAATGTTAATGTTTTTTTTCTTCATGTTTTGTGAAGTAATATTTAGCCCGATTTAGAGTTTAGGGTTTAGGGTTTGGTGTTTTGGGTTTATTCCATAAACCCAAAACACCAAACCCTAAACTCTAAACCGTTCGTGTTAAAAACTCGATCTAAATCCTAAATCTAAACCCTAAATCTAAACCCTAAACCCTAAATTTCTAAACCCTAATATCTAAACCCTATAAACCATAATATCTAAACCCTAATGTCTAAAACCTCAACATACGCTCGAAAAACACGATAATTGTTATATATTACTTCTTCGAGCGTTTTCCAGCTAAAATAATAACATTTATCACGAAGTGTCTTTTCTAAATGTTCTTATTTTCATCCAATCTATAATGTTCGTGAACAAAGTTTTTTCAAAAAACGAAAAAAAAAAAAATTGCTTCCCCCCGATTGGTTACTTCCCTCTTGATCCTACCACTATATATATATATATATATACATATATATATATACATACATATATATATATATACATACATATATATATATATATATACATATATATATATATACATACATATATATATATACATACATATATATATATATACATACATATATATATATGTATGATACATATATATATATATATATATATATATATATATATATATATATATATATATATATATATATATATATATATATATATATATATATATATATGGAGAGGATCCAGTGAGATTCCAATTGGTGTGAGAACCCTGAGAACCGGTGAGCGAACAAAAACAGAGGAAGTCGAACAAAAAATTTGGCGGCCGAACAAAAAAATGTGAGTCGAGCAAAAATTTAGATGCATGTTCTACATTTTCTGTTGGATTCTACGAAATTGTAGAACACAAATTCGTTTGAATTTGGGAAAATTTGTTCGCCCGCCTGAATTTTTATTGTGTTCTACAAAATTTTGGTTTGGTTCTACAAAATTGTAGAACGAAAATTGGTTTGAATTTCTTTTTTTTTTTGGTTCGAATTTCACTGTTTTTTTCAAAAATCAAATTTTTTTTTATTTAGCCCGATTTAGGGTTTAGGGTTTAGGGTTTAGGGTTTACGGAATCAATTTTTTTTTATTTAGCCCGATTTAGAGTTTAGGGTTTAGGGTTTAGAGTTTTTGGGTTTACTCCGTAAACCCTAAACCCTAAACTCTAAACCCTAAACTCTAAACCGTTCGTGTAAAAAACTCATTCTAAACCCTAAATCTAAACCCATAAACCCTAAAATCTAAACCCTGATGTAATACCCCGTCAAAATGAAGCTATGACATGCTGTATTACTAGAGGTCAAAGTCCAGTCTTCGTACTCTATATGCTTTAATCCTTAGTTTTCATGTTTTACCTCTAACATTTCTTTTATTGCGGAAGCGTAGCTAAAGTAGATTACCTGAGAATAACATGCTAAAAACGTCAACACAAAGGTTGAGTGAATCATAGGTTTAGGTAGTATAAAGTGTAGAGTGTAGACCACAAGATTTTGTTTGCATGCTCGCAAGCACCTTTAAAAATTTAAAAAGATTCTATAAGTTTGAGCACCCGATAACTAAGCCTTAACGTTTGTTTAGTACCCATGTTGTTACTACATCTAACCAAAATGTACCACCTCAAATAGTATACGCCCGTTAAGTTTATGTTAGTTTCTAACTCGGACGGAGGATGTCAAGCCCTATGGATCCATATACATCTATTCGCGCCCACCAGTTCCTAAACTGGTAGTTACTAGTTACCAAAGCTAAGGGATTTTCGGTTATAACTCAGCATAGAA